>NW_027908159.1:0-12868 GCF_054177405.1 Leptonychotes weddellii
CCCAGCATCACTGTCTTTCTTGACTAACCTAAAACTTCGGTTGGGCCTGACTTCCCTTAGTAGTATTTTGATGTATCCATCATTTTTAAACTTGTTCAAAACGGTTTATTTTTATGATAATTAGTTTTCCGTCCTGGATGACAGAGTCTGTGTTGTTTACTTAATTTATTTCGCTAAATCTGAAAGAATGTCCCTTCATCTAGCTATTTCAGAATCGGAAAAGGGATAGAAAAAGATCCTTCTCTCCTGTCCAAGGCCCTAAGCCAGCCTGGCTTATAGCACGCACTGGACACTGAATAAAGATGGTCTGTAGCACATATCCACCTGATACATTCTATATCTTCCTCTTCCTCTGGTTTTCTCTTAACTTTCAACCTCTAACCTGGTAGCTCATTCCACCATTATCTCCTTGCCCTGACTCTCGCATCTGTACATTTTCATCTCCTGGTTGTGAACTCTTCCATTACCTGTAGTCAACATCTCTCCTTTTTTGAGAACTTGTGGACCATCTTGGGACACAGGTCATCTGGCCTAATCTACTCACAGCCTACTTAACATGCTGGATCTCCTTCACCAACTCAAATGCCTATCCCATCCAAATAACTTACTCTAGTCTTTCAGAGGAAACTATACACATGTTCACTTTATACACATCACTCATTCTTCTGTGAGTTGCAGTCTTAAATTTTTACAATTCAGTAACTCCGATTCTAAAAAAGTCACACAGCAGCTGAAAATGAGCCAGGCAAAGGTGCATCGGTTGCCTTTATCCTCTGAGCCAGGTGATAGCCTGACCAAGTTGTATAACCTTGGGAGTGTACAAATGAAATGAAACTGCACAGAGGGGGGCAGAGGTGGGGGTTCCTCTGTAGTTGATGGGCACAATGAGTTTATGAGCTTGCCAGGACATACATGAATTTTCCAAAAGTACATTTACTCGGTGCTAGGATTCGTGATTCCTTTTCAAGTAAGCTGACACTGCAACTTTATTTCTACTTATCTTTCTTAAATATAATTATTATTTTGTTAGATCTGGCAGAGGAAACCGTGTTATAGGTTCCATGCCACATCCTTAATTCCATAAACTTCACTCTCCCCTCTAGCAGTGGCACAATGACTGTAGCCATCACAAGAAGAAGGTGGGCAGCAAAGCACACATATTCCCATGTGTATCACCAAAACCCCTTCCTTATTCTGCCATTCAACAATTTGTTGTTGTTGTTGTTGTTGTTGTTTTATCGAGGACCTATTATATGTTCTAAGCACTGAAAATCCAACAGTAAATAAAGCTGTTTATTATATACATAAATAATACCTCGATCATTCAGCCCTTTGTGCTTGTCCCCCTGTCCCTAAAGTTTCCCTTGTGGAATTTGTAAGTAAAATAAACATACAGTATATTAGGGATAAACTCTAAAGATATAAACACAGGGCAGAGAGATTGGGAGACCAGAAAAGTCATCACGGAGAGGGTGCCTTTTGCACAAATGTTTCAAGGAAAAGAGAAAAAGCAGCCTTGAGCGTATCTATTAGAAGAGCATCCCAGGCCCGGAGAACAGAAAGGGCCAAGGCCCTGAGGAGGCCAGTGAGTCCAGGGAGGAGTGAGAATGGAGAGACCAGCAGGAGATGAGATCAGAAAGGCTGGTGGGTAGGATAGATCAAGGCCTGACTTCTGAGTCACTCATTAGGACTTTAGATTTTCTTCGGAGCTCAAATGAGGAGTGAGTTCTGTGTTTCGAGGAGCATACTGTTTATGTTTTAAGGTGATTGCCCTGGTTGTTGTGCTGATAAGAGAACAAAGGGGTTTGGAGCCAGTTAGAGGGCTGGGGCAGTAATCCAGGTGTGAGATGCCGCTGGTGACTTGGACCAGGGTGGGGGCAGAGAGAGATGGGGTCACATTCTGGATACATTCTGAAGGTAGAACCAAAAGGATTTGCTAGCCTTGTGTATGTGAGAGAAGTATGAGAGAAAGAGAGAAGCTGGGGATGGCTCCAAGATTTTTTGACCCATGTAGGCATCCCACCAAGTCTTCTCAAATCTTCGAAGGCTTTCTACTCTTCCAGTTTCACAGGCGTTTCTAAATGATAATAGTAATAATCATGCTAGATTCTATCCAAATTATTAGTGCTTTATAATTTTCAAATTATTAAAGCTTCATTTGCTATGTTAGGTGGTTTTACAGTTGACCCTTGAACAATGCAGAGGATAGAGGAACTGACCCCCGCAGTCGAAAACCCATGTATAACTTTCGACTCCCCCAAAACTTGGCTGCTGATAGCCTGCTGTTGACCGAAACCTTACCAATAACACAAACATTTGATTAACATATATATAGTATGTTATATGTATTTATACTGTATTCTCATAATAAAGTAAGCTAGAGCAAATATTATTAAGAAAAAATACATTTACAGTACTGTCCTATATTTATCAGAAGAAATCCACATATAAGTGGACCTGCACAGTTCAAACTTTTTCAACTATATATTTCTTTGTTTTTCTGATGTGCATAAACATATATAGTGTTGCTGAGCATAATTTTCTTTATATGTTTCCACTTGCAAAATTCTTATCTAAAGAATACCAAAACTGATTGTGTTATTTTAGGAGGAGAAATGTTGGTGGCTTGGGCCAGGGTGACTGTGGGATTGTGGAGGAGGGGAGGAAGGGGGTGAAAGGTCAGGGGCGCAGGGAGCAGTGAGAATGGGTCAGATTCTCCATATATTCTGAAGGCAGAACCAGAAAGATCTTTTGGCAGACTAGGTGAGAAGTATAAGAGAAAGAGAGGAGAGATGAAGAAAAATAAACTGTCCTACTGTGTTAGTGGTAAATGTATTTTCATCAGTAACAAGAATGAAGAATATTAGATGATATTAATTTGTCAGTGACTCATTCAACAAAGATTGTCTAGTGTCTTTTCAGTGCCCTAGGTGCTGGAGACACGTCAGTGACCAGGATGGGCAGAAATCCCAGCTCTTCGGGAGCTTGCATTCTTGAGGGTGGAGACAAATTATATATATAATATATGAGATGATGATAAGTGCTAAATGCATGGGGGTAGGGTGCAGACAAGGAAGGAAGACAGAGAGTACCAGAGGAATCCATATGTGGTTAATTCTTAAAGCTTGTTAAATAATATATGGGATTTATTCCTGTGTCTATTTCTTTCTCACAGCCTAATACTGGGAAATATATTCATTTTATCAATTTGACTACCAATAAAATAGAATATGGGTTACATACCTAGTATTTCTAGATTTTTTAGAGTATTGGAAAGAAGAATTAAGAATGGCGCCCATGGTAAGTGTAGTGCCCCCTGAACACACTGACAGTGTTCGCCATGAAGACAACAGAATATTTTAATAATGAGTAGTAAACTGTACTTGCTTAGACAGTAGTCGCTGCAGACAATTGGGTTTAGATATCTATTTAGCATCACCTCTATTTAACCTACTCAGGTTGTCCTCATTAGGGCTTTTCACTTAGAACACCATTATAGCAATCATATACTGTATTTTTAGCATCTTATATAAACTTCCCTACAAATGCCCAAGTTATATAACCCCCCCCCCAGACTTTTCTCCAGCCTCTCACAGAATTACAGTAGGGGTGAGGAAGTGTGTGCGGTGGGAGATCCCTGGTCTATGACTGGAAATGTTCACATCCCAGAGATCGGTCTCCCCTCACCTGGACGGGCCTGGGTGTGCATCCGCAAAGTGTGCTTCCTGATACCCCCTTCTTCTATTCTCAGCCTTGCCTCTGCGAAAATGTAACAGGTGTCACGTTGCTGTGTTCCTGAGCTTGGAAGACTCTCTGCCTCCTCTCAGTTGTGTTCAAACAAACCCCTAGGGCTCAGCTCCAGAAGCAGAGGCACCTGAGAGATGGTTCCAGTTCCCTCATTTTACAGATGGCAAATGAGGCTCAAGGAGGCCAGATGACTTCCTTCCAGATAGAGAGCACAAAAATGGGCAGCCCCAGGTCCCCAGATTGCCCCTCTGGTATGACTTCCGTTAAACTAGGAGTTTCTCAGATCTTAGTGTTCTCACACACATAAAATGAGGGCTATGAGAGGTGGTCTCTGAAGACCCTTCCATCTGTGCATTATGTTCAGATATGCTATTGGGTGTATACTGATTATATTGGACTTTAGAGTTTACTGTTTTCCATGCAGTGACTAGAATGTTACCAACTGCAATAAATCAGGAAGAGGACATAATTTTGCTTGGCTCTTTAAAGCTTAAATTTGGTCTTTCTTTTTTAATGGTAAGAATGTGAAGAAACAAATGGTAAATTCACCCACGGCAAAAAAAAAAAGGCTCAAATACACATCTTCAGCTGACTCGTGTCCAGGAAAAGCACTATGTTACGTTTTTCTTAAATAGGAGTTTACCTAACTATATCAGGAAAAGTCTCCTTCTGGTGTGGCGGGGGGGAGCGGGGGGAGGAAGGGAATGATGGTGATAAGCATTTTCCAAATTAGGAAACAGATATGCTTTTCTTCTTACTCTCTTACATAACTGATCTATTTTAGAAGACAACACTAAAAAACTGAAATGAAATACAAATCTCATGATTTTACTACTTTACGCTCGCAGGAAAAGAGGGGAGAGCTTCACCCCAGGGCACTCCTTCCGGCCAGGGGGCTATTTCATGGGTTCCCTCTCCTCCTCTGCAGCCTGCCTGGCGAGCCAGAGACCCAAGTCCGAATTTTGGAAAATGAATGAATGAATACTAATTTTTCTCTCCTCTTAATTTAAAGGCAGTCACATCAAAGTGCATACATATCCTCTTTTGGTGGCACAGAATGATGGAAGAGTGACCTGTCTACAGCCCAGGATTGTTTTGCCCCGGACTTCCTGTTTCAGAGGGAAATTGTGCAGCACACAAAGGCCAGAGAGGCGGTACAGTCTCTTACATAAATAAGTTACATAAATGAGAACCAGTTATGTAAATGTATAAACCAGCAAACATGAATTATAACCATTCACAAATGCCAAGGAGATCACGGCAAGATTCCTCCCACGGTCCCATTTTTTTTTCCCTCTTACATTATTGTAATTGTACCATTTTATTTCACACCAGAATCAGATGTGGTCATGTCACATTTATTAGGGAAAGAAACTCCAAATGACAGATTCACACTATTTTCTGAACCATACATTTTACTTTGGTGGGGGGGGGTTCCATAATAAAACCTGATTCGAACTATATCTGAAAGAACTATAAGCAGATTTATCAATTTATACTTCATGTATAATCATGAACACGTGTATTAAGTAGTTACCACTGTACATGTTTGTCAGTGGCTGTTAAGGACAGGAATGTATCACAAAAAGTCAATGTCCATCTACATATGGATATTTGTTTTACCACTTACTGTTTCAAGTCTCGAATGAGTATGTGGGCATCTGACTAAAGTCATTCTTATTAATATTGAGGGAAGGTAGTAATATGGGGGGGTGAGGAATAAATTCAGGGTTATGCTTATGAATTAATCCTAACATTCCCCCCCTCAAATGATTAGGAGTTGCTCCTTGTTTCTTGGCTAGTTTGTTTCAGGTGTAATGGGAATGGTAAATGAACCAGTTTGCCCGGGCACCCTGTCGGAGTGGGAACTCAGTTTTTCCTCAGCAAGCTTTTTCCTTGTTCCTTTTGGGGCAATATATCTACATCTTTTCTGAAGTTACAAAATTTGTTCATTGTGTAGTAAAAACATATGTAACTCAAAGCAGTTTTGAGCCTAACTGCCTGTTCCATATAAAGAAGGATGTTAATTAAACGTTAGCCAATTTCAGGCATAGCATGCTCAGGTTAACATTCCATTTACCAACTTCATTTTGAAAATCTCCTGCAATATATTTCTAAGATCTAACATAGTAACCTAACAGTGAAATGAAAGGAGGGAGCAGAGCCTCTGTATATTATTAGCTGTGTGATTTGGGGCAGGTAACCTTCCCTCTCTGGGTCACTGTTTCTAACCATCTGAAAAAGGACTAAAAGTTCTAAGTCACTTCCAGCATTAACAATCTAGAAGCCTATAATCAAATCTATATTTCCAGCTGAGAGCTTTAAACTCTGACATCAAGTTTAAAGGAAATATAGTCCATTATATAAAACCCAGATCATTTTTTTTTTCTTCTGTTGGCAATACTGCAGACCCTGCTTGGGTTGTAGGGTTACTGTGACTGACATATGAAAACTATTCATCTTGGTGATTTCTCTTTAAAAACGTCAAATATAGGCCTTAGCCAGCTGTGGAGCATTGAATGAGATGTGAAGAGGACTGTCTGACACCTTGGGAACCTGTGGGCTTTCTTCCTGAATGTGGGGGTGAGTTTTAAACTGGAAAGGCAGCAGTAACTTGCCACCCTGGAAAACTGTTTTGCCCTCTGGAGGGAGTCTGCTCAGGAATGTGGGTGGGGTTATTTTGTTTCTAAAGTTGACCTAGCCTAGACTTGAGGAGTCACTAAGTCACCCGACTGACTTCGCGCATTCTTAGGTCCTCTGCCTCTACATGTCCGTCTGTAACTTGGGTGTAAAGAAAATGCAGACGTGCACCTGACATCTACACAGGGAAGCTCCCACCCGCCAGGAAGGGAGGGCGGGTGCCCACTCAGGACGCCGGGTATGTCGGGGGAGTGCAGGCGATCTGGGCTTTAGTCCCGGGAGGCTAGCCGCCGGCAGAAAAGCACCCACCAAGCAGGCATTAGGAGAGACGCCTTGCCAGGTGAGGGTAGGCGTCCAGAGGAAAAGCGAAGAGGCTGGAGGCCTGGGCTCCTAGAGGCTTTGTTCAATTACACGCCAGGCCCCTATTTCGGGAGAAGCCAATTAGATCCCCGCTGGGGGATCATCTGACCTCGGGTTCCTCCCCAGAAGGGGTTTCGGAAGGGGCGGGGCCAGGCGGTAGGCTCCTCCGGGACCCGGGGCGCAGGCCGTGCGGTGGAGTCCCGGGCGCTTCAGCGAAGCTCCGCCCCGCCCCGCGCCCGCCAGGCCCCGCCCCCGGGGCTTCCCGGGCGCGCGCCGCCCCGCTGTGTCCGCGCGCCACGCCCCCCAGCTCGCGGGCCGCGTGCGGAGCCGCGCGCCCCGGAGGCTCCGCGACCGTGGCGGCGGGCGGCGGCGGAGGAGCAGCCCTCCGCGGGCCATGTCTTCTCCGGACGTGGCGAGGAGCTCCTCAGGAGGGAGCCGGGAGATGGCCCCCACGCCGCGGAGCCGGGGCCGGTTTTGGGAAGTGGGCGGCGGCAGCGGCGACCGGCTGGAGCGCGCGGCGGCGGAGTCGGAGCGCTGGGAGCTGCTGCTCCACCGCGGCGAGCTGCTGGCGCTGGGCGGCCACCTGAAGGGAGCGCTGGAGGCGTACGCGGCGGCGCTGCGCCGCGGGGCCCCGGTCAGGCCCGAGTGCCTCGGCACCCTGGTGGACTGCCTGGTGCTCAACTACCGGCTCCGCCACGGGCTGGGCTGGAGCGCGACCCTGGCAGCGGGCGCGGACCCTGGTGAGGGCGGGCTGCTCAGCTGCCTGGGCTGTCGGGGCTTCCTGAGCGAGCCGGTGACCGTGCCCTGTGGCCACAGCTACTGCCGTCGCTGCCTGCGGAGAGAGCTCCGTGCCCGCTGCCGCCTCTGCCGGGACCGGCTGCCGCCCGCCGCCGCCACTGATGCTGAGGGCACCACTCCGCGGCCGCCGCCTCTGGCCGCCGCCATCGCCGCCTCGGGCTTCAGAACCAGCGTCGTCCTCAACCACCTGGCCGAGAAGTGGTTCCCGGGCCAGCGGGAGCGAGCCCGCGCGGCCGGCCGGCTCGGGGAACTGCTGCACCAGGGGCGCTACCGGGAGGCCCTGGCCGCCGCCTGCGAGGCGCTGCGAGCAGGTGACCGCGCGGGGATGCGGCGTGGGCCCGGGCGACCCCACCCTCCTTTTCCCGACGGGCCGGCTACCCGGAGCTCGTCTGCACCCCAGGGGGCCTTTTCTGCCTCCCCGAGGCCGCCTCGCTCCCGCTTGTAGGGTTTCGGGGTCCTGGAGGGTGTGGGAGGGGGCGGCGCCCCGGGGTGCTTCGGTCACAATGGGGATCGCCTTCGGAGCCGACTGTGACGCGGCGCGGGGAGGGGCGCACAAGCTCGGGGTTCCCTCAGCCGCGGCCTTGCGGTCAGGAGGGAGCGTCCCGAGCGGAGCGGGTGGTCGGGGCCAGGCCGCCGGAGCGCGGGATCGGGTGGAAGTTGGGCAAGCCGGAGCGGTCGCTCGCTTCCTGCCGCGCTCTTTCCTGTAATTGGCCGGCCAGGCCGGGCCGGGCCGAGTCCGCCGCGGGCAAACGACAGCCGGGGCGGGGAGAGGATCTCTCCAGCCGAGGCTAGGCGTGCAACGTTTACCGTCGTACCCCACAAAAGTCACTGGGGCAATTGGAAGCCGCGGGAGGGCAGAATTGCATAAGCTGGGTGGGGGGGGGGGTTGTGTAACGGGTGACGTCCGGTGGGCGTGGCGGGAGCTCCGCGCCCGCACCCAGCTCCGGGAGGCCCCGCGGGCCACTGGGCTTGGGGCGGGTGTCGGAGCTACCCGGGGGTGTCCAGGCTTACCTGAAAATGTCTGCAGCACTGGTTCCTCTTGATGGTTTACCTATCTATTCCCAGACCATACTTATTTCGTAAACACACGTGTGCTTACTTTTCGAATACCCCTAGTTCACGGTCAAGGTGAAGAGGTAGTCTCAGATGAGTTCTTTGACACGTTTGTTTGCCTTTCCACTCTTGATCAGGCTGTGGGGAAAAGCCTTTTAGATCTTTTGTCTGTTTCTTCGGAAGCAGCTTCGGCTTCCTAGCCTAGGTTAGCACTCTTAAGGTGGTTTTAGGGGACACAGCCAGACTTACCTAGGGAAAATGAAGAGTTCTTTAAATCGGTGGTTCCCCCACCCCGGGGGGATTTTACCCCCCAGAGGACATTATCTAGAGCAGTATCTGGTAATCCCTGGAGACCTTTTTGGTTGCCACCCCTTGTGGGAGTAGTGCTGGTACATCTCATGGGTAGAGGCTAGGGATGCTGCTGAACATCGGAGAGTGCGCCGGACAGCCTCCCACACAGTTATCAGGCCCAAAATGTCAATAGTGTCATTGTTAAATCTTGTGTTAAATAAAGCATATTTCAAGATTGGAGTCTTTATTGGCATAAGTAATGCCGGCGGGAATAATGCCAGAGAAAGACATCTAAAATATAAATCGGTATTAGGTAAATTGATTAACTGAAACTCTTTTTGTGGGTCTTTTATCCTAAGTGCTTAGTCATTTTGAATTAGTGATAGTATATTATTTAATACCTTTAGAGTTCAAAACATAAACTTGGCATATTTTCATATCTTTAAGTATCTTTATGGGAAGTGTAGGCAGTTATAAAATGGAGTAGAATGGTAGACCCTGAACAAAAGAGAACTAGTTGGAATACGAAATTCTGATACAGACGGCTCCGCCTTTCTGGGTAAATAAAGTTTGAGGAAGTGCAGACCATCTAGGCCATGGTCCTCATTTAAAAAATGAAGCAGAAGCTAGGGCAGTGACATGACTTGCCTACAGTCACACAGGTAGCTGGTTGTAGAGGCAACATTACATCCTCCATTTCTTCTAAATGTTGCACTGGGGTTGGTCCTGGCTTTATAGCTCATCCATTGAAAATGTTTGACAAATTTCCAGGGAAGTTTTCTTTGTCGCTAGTATTAAATAAAGGCTGAAACTTATTGATAGCACTATGCAGTATTAAATACTGCACTCCGTAAGAATTAAATTAGGCACTTAATAAGAATTCAGGTCTTAATCTACAGAACAGTGAGCACATTTACTAATTTAAGGTCTGGCTTAATGTTCTATAACCAGTAATCTTTTAATTAAGGAAGATTTGGGGCCTTGGATTGAGGATATTATTTTTAACAAAAAAACCTGTATCTACTCGCCTTTTTTAAAGACAATCTGCATAGTCAGCACATGGGAATTTTGCCTATTCAGCTACTTATATCTTACTTTTGTGGGACTAGAACTCAAGTCATCTTTCACCTCATTAGCCTATTTTTCCCTCTTCTGAGGTCTTTCGAAAATCATTAATTCCATTCTCAAAAATGTGTCTGAATGTTAGTAACAAGGATAACTTTTTTCATCCCATAAATTTTTAGTGCAACATAGGAGGGAAAAAAAAATCTTAGAGTTAACAAATTATAGTTGGTAAAGTACAGATATGAAGTGTTCTAACAATTTATAGGGGTAAATAAAAACGTTTAGTAGAGTTATAAATCTGTAGCTAGGCTTTAACTTTTTCAGAGTCAGCTAGTTAACTAGATAGGCGTTTGAAATGTGTTTAAGATTGTACAGTTGGAGTTACTAATGATACTTTTCATTGTTGATAATGAAAAAAGACCTTCACTACAATTTCTTTGTAGAATTCTTATCATGAAAAACTAAATACTATTAACTAGAAAAAGATAATCTAGTCTGCAGTTAGCCCACACCCATCCAAATTTATCCCTGTTGACAAGAAAGGAAACCTTGAAAACCTTTTCCAAAATCAGAAGTTTCCCACTGAGATTACATAAGTTTCTGTCAAATTGAAATATATTTAGATAACATTTAATCTATTGATCTTTTGGTATTAACTCAGATGTTTCATAACTTTCTGTCCCTTTAGTTCAGGGCTATTATGTAAAAGTCTTTTCTGTGTTAGATCTTTATACTTAAGAGCCTGTTGAAATGATCCCACTTTGCTATGCTATTTTCCTTTTATTTTTAATGAATTTTTACACTGACTTGCCTCCTCCCCATATACACCCCTCCCTCCCAAAAGAAGACAAAAGAACATTGTACTTTACAGTTTGAACTGGTTTAAAAAAAATTAATAAAATAAAGGTCATAAGGGGGAGAACAGTTTATTTAAAATACTTGTAAATTTTTGTCTTTAGTATTAATCATATAGTTCTTGCCTGTTATCAAGCATTTAAAAAAATGTTTATATATCCTTTGATCCTCACAAAGAATCCTGTGGAGTACCCTTACCTGGGAAGGAAATTGAGGCAGTTGGCAGTGGAGGGCCTGTGTGGCCTAGTGGTTAAAGCTGTGAACCTTGGCAGCTCTTGGCCTGGGCTTGAGTCCCAGCACAGCCCTCCACTTACTCTCTGACCTTGGGCCTGTTGTCTAACCTTTTTGTTTTGGTTTCCTTATTTGAAAAGCGAGAATAGTATCTCGTAGATAGATGATAACTCATAGATAGATAACAGTAGTAACAACTACCTAGGGCTGTTAGGAGAATTGAGATGTAAAATGCTTTGAATGGTGCCTGACAGAATAAATGCCTAACAAATATTAATTAAAAAAATTTTAGGGGTGCCTGGGTGGCTCAGTCGGTTGAGCATCTGCCTTCTGCTCAGGCCTTGAGCTCAGGGTCCTGTGATCCAGCCCCGAATTGGGGAATTGGGAGTCTGCTTCTCCCTCTGCCCTTCTTCCTCCCCCTGCTCGTGCTCTCTCTCAGTCTCTTGCTCTCTCTCTCAGATAAAATCTTTAAAAAAATATTTTTTAAATGTAAAAGTTGTGCTGCAACTAGAAGATGATTTAGCTAAAATTTAAATTTTATGATGTCAAGTCCTGTCCTTTTCTCTCTCCCACATTAATAATGTTACCAGAGTGAGGGTTAAATCCTGATTCTAGCCTATATATGTGAATTAGTAGTAACATTTTAGCATCTATCAATAAAATACAGATCCTGAAAGGCTTTAGTTATAAAAAGATGAGTCAAATTAAAGGTAAATCTGAATACACTTGAAGAAAATGAAAAGGTGTTTAATATATTAACTAGGTTAATGTGAAGACATTTAAATTTGTTTAATCAGTAAATTTCATACGGCCTAACTTAATCTGTAAAACACTTGAAACAGTTAACATTGACACTTAATATGGTGTTTAATAGTTCACAAAATATTTTCCTTTCCATTATCTTAACTGATCCTTACAAAAGATCATGTGAGGTAGGGCAACTTTAGCATTCCTAACTCACAGATTGAAGAAGAGAGCTCCAAGAATTTTAAGTGCCTTTCTTAAGG
Organism: Leptonychotes weddellii; assembly: GCF_054177405.1. NCBI lineage: Eukaryota > Metazoa > Chordata > Mammalia > Carnivora > Phocidae > Leptonychotes > Leptonychotes weddellii. The sequence continues at coordinate 12,048 of NW_027908159.1, forward strand.
CAAGTAAATAACCAAGTTAGAACTGAAAGCAGAAGCACCAGGTATGTGGATATTGCTTCTGAGACTCAAATTGATTTTAAAAATTAGCATATAAATCATAAATCTCACGTATCCTTGTTCAGCAGGTATTTACTGAGTTCTTACTACATACATGGCATGTTTTAGGTGCTGGAAATACAGAAGTGGACAAAATAAAGACCCTGTCCTTATAGAGTTTGTATTTTTTTTATTTCTTTTAAAATTGCAGCAAATTGGCATTTATTGAAGAGAAAAGGGGCTTATTGCTTAATTGACCTCTAACAAATGAAGCCTGTATGCAGTAAATGTCTAATTCACCTTTTCTTTAATTCAGAAGTCATTTTAAGGATTTTTGCAATGCATCAGGGTCACTACAAGATTAGTTACAATGGCATATTCTTATTGATATAGAAGATGGGAAAACGGGTTATGTAAATATTAAGTGCTCTGTTTTAAATAATTTCCATGTTTTTTTAATCTGTTCTTTATCCATCAAACAATGCAAAATTTACCAAAACTCTGTTATCTTAGATTTTTAGTTATTTATATATTAACCTTTGGTGTATTCAGAATTGGTTTTTCTATTTAGTGGAATATTTCTAAGAGGCTTAGATACATTCAAGTGAAAATTTAAATGAATTTATATAGTATTCTGTGCCTTGCATTGTAAAGATATTTTTCAAAATTGTTACGATGTTTAACTGTAGAAGGTGAATGACAGACTCTAAAATGTAAGACAAAAGCTTCTGTTCACATTCCCACCCCACCCCTTGTAGGATGCTATCAGTCTTTTTTTTTTTTTT
>NW_027908160.1:0-1459 GCF_054177405.1 Leptonychotes weddellii
ATAGATATGGGTGCTCTCATGTTGGGTGCATATTTATAACTGTTATATTTTGTTGTTAGATTATCCCCTTTCCCATTATATAGGGCCCTTTTTTGTATCTTGTTACAATCGTCGTTTTCAAGTCTATTTTGTCCAGTATAAGTATTGCTACTCCAGCTTTGTTTTGACACCATTTTCATGATAGATGTTTCTGAATCCCTTTCCTTTCAATCTATAAGTATCTTTAGGGCTCAAATGAGTCTCTTATAGGCAGCATATAAATGGCTCTTGTTTTTTTATTTTTTTTTTAATCCATTCTGACAGACTATGTCTTTTGACTGGAGCCATTACCCCATTTACTTCAAATAATATATATACATACATACATTTATATATATTATATTTGTATATGTATTTATTTATGTATTTATTAATAATTCAATACATATGTATGTATGTTTATCACTTGTTTTATGGATGCTTTTGTATTTTTTTCTCTAATGCTTTCTTCTCTTGCTTTCTTTCATGGTTAAATGTGCAATAACACACTTTTGGTAACACAAATATTTTAAAAATTGCTTAACTATCATGAACTTAAATCATTTTCATATTTTTTCAACTAATACTTTTATAATTGGTAACTTTTTCAGTAAATAATTCTAATTATGAAACACATCTTTGGTATAATAATGTTAATAGTATCCCTTATCACAGTAATTTGGAATTAGCACTTTAGAAAAAGTGAAAAGGAAATAAGAAATCAATGACCTGATGATATAAGATGAATGTACTCAAAAAAGGAGTTATGGAAAGTATTTGCAGGTTTTATACACACTTATAACACACAAATACACATACACAGTGTTATTGCCTATTGATCATAACCCATTCAAAAATCTTATATGCTTAATTAACAAAAATGACATTATCTTAAATGGAAGTATGCCTCCATACCATTTCCGTCAGCCAAGTAAAAAATCTAGACTATACCCTACCCTTATTCTCTCCAAAATACAATGATAATAACTTCTCTTAATATAGTTCTTTTAATATTTAGAGACTAGTGCATGGATGTTCTGGGTATAATCTGAAACTTTACATGCAATACAACTTTCAGACTGTGGTTATTCAGCCACTTGCCTTCTTTTAGCTGACTTGTCTTTGATCGTCAGACACGTCAACCACAATTGATTGCCCATGAAGTTCTAGCAGTATTAAATATACTTTAAATTTATGTCAAATTGGGGCACCTGGGTGGTTCAGATGGTTAAACATCTGCCTTTGGCTCTCAGGTCATGATCACAGGGTCCTGGGATTGAGCCCCACATTGGGCTCCCAGCTCAGCAGGGAGTCTGCTTCTCTTCCTCCCTCTGCCTCTCCTGTTTGTGCTCTCTCACTCTCTCTCAAATGAATAAATAAAGTCTTAAAAACATTCTGTCCAATTAGTATACATATGTACATATATACGTATATTTATATA
>NW_027908161.1:0-234 GCF_054177405.1 Leptonychotes weddellii
CCGTGGCACGGACGAGACCGGAGCGGGACGGCTACGGTCCCCAGGGCAGTACCCTGCCACCTGGTGACATGGGTGACAAGCCACTCCAGTGAGAGAAGTCAGGCTGAGGGCCCAAAGGCCATGTGCAGCGAGGAGAGAGGCAGGCTGGCTCAGCGGGGCAGCAGGGCCAGCTCCACATGCCTGCACCGAGGGCTTCGCCTACCAGCCTGCCTTCCCCCACGTCTGTCTACTGCC
>NW_027908162.1:0-234 GCF_054177405.1 Leptonychotes weddellii
CTCCATTTAGTGGGATAAATCAGGGGAAAATTTTAGAAAATTGTTCATTTGAAAAATTGGTTTGTTCTAAGCATTTCTTGGGATATTTTATTCAATGTTTAATCTGTCGTCTTTCCTCTCAGTTCACTAGTACCTTCCATCTTATCTAATTGATAAGAACCTGCATATTTTCCTGTTCTTTAACTTTCTGAGGGGTGCTGTGTCAGAGTGAGCACAACCCACTTTCACTCATCA
>NW_027908163.1:0-234 GCF_054177405.1 Leptonychotes weddellii
GAAGGGCTGATGGTGGTGTTCAGGTCCTCTTAGGAGTGGTGGAGTGCCCGGGGGCTTGGCTTGGGTTGGGTGGGCCCCTCCCTCGGCCCTGGTCCCCATGTGGGGCGAGGCTGCTGCCCTGGCATGGCCTCCCTCTGCCTCCAGAACTCTGCTGCCTGAGAGGAGAGGGGGTACCTGGGCCTTCTGAGCCTATTTGCTGGAGGAGGACTTAGGGGGGCTCGTCTCCCCAGCGCC
>NW_027908164.1:0-234 GCF_054177405.1 Leptonychotes weddellii
TTCTCATATTCTAATTTACTTATAAAGGCAAACACACACACACACACACACACACACACACACAAATGACAAAGCACACAGGATCACTGAAAACTGAGAGGTAACTATACCAGTCAGTGTTTAGTTAGAAATATAGAAACTACACTAAGTAATTCTAAGTGAAATTAAAATGGGAAACTGCACAGAAAGCAGACGGATCGAAGAACAAAAACAGAACCATGAAGTAACCAAAAA
>NW_027908165.1:0-234 GCF_054177405.1 Leptonychotes weddellii
ACCACCAGGCCAACCCATCCTCCCACTCCCCTTCCCTCTAGAACCCTCAGTTTGTTTTTCAGAGTCCATCATCTCTCTTGGTTCGTCTACCTCTCCGATTTGCCCCCCTTCATTCTTCCCCTCCTGCTACCTTCTTCTTCTTCTTCTTTTTTTTTTTCTTAACATATATTGCATTATTTGTTTCAGAGGTACAGATCTGAGATTCAACAGTCTTGCACAATTCACAGCGCTTAC
>NW_027908166.1:0-234 GCF_054177405.1 Leptonychotes weddellii
CTGGTCCCTTCATTACCATTCCCTTCTCCATTTAAAAAAAAAAACTAAAATTCCCAAATAACCAAATTTCTAGCCCTTCCAATGATTTCATAAAAACCTAAATTCATTAGACTTTCAAATAGCTAGAGTAGGGGTGGGGGTTGACATTCTTATCTCCTCCACTCATGCCCACTTCAGCCTTGGCTTTTAGCTCTTTTCTCCCACAAAATTTCTAACATTCAAGCCATTGATGAA
>NW_027908167.1:0-234 GCF_054177405.1 Leptonychotes weddellii
CAGATGAAGGAAATTCAGGGTTTAGAGTCTTTTTTTCCAGCAGAATCAAAGCTGCAGATGGAGATGGGGCATAGGTCCTTTGCTTCATTCCAAAGTCACGGCCTGCAGGGTCTCCTGCAGGGAGGGAAGGTGGACAGCAGCCAGGCCTGAGTTTGGGCCCCGCTGCCGTGGTCCCCCAGCTCTGTGACTTGGTGCAGGCCGCCCCCACTCCAAGCCTGTGCTTCTTGGCCTGTC
>NW_027908168.1:0-234 GCF_054177405.1 Leptonychotes weddellii
CAGGTGCTCGGGGATCTCCCTCCCCAGGGAACCAACCACATTCCTGTCCCGGATCCATCACAAGGGACAGTCCCTTCATCTCTCTACATTTCCGTGCCCTCCACTGTAAACTATGGCTTACAGCCCCTGCTTCCCCTCCAACGGTGCTGGTGTGGGGATTACAGGAGGAGATGATACATATTCTCGGTGAGCTGTAAGCCTCATTCCCCTGTGCAGGATAAAGAGTGAGCTTCC
>NW_027908169.1:0-234 GCF_054177405.1 Leptonychotes weddellii
TCCAGAGTGGCTGCACCAGCTTGCATTCCCACCAACAGCATAGGAGGGTTCCCCTTTCTCCGCATCCTTGCCAACATCTGTTGTTTCCTGACTTGTTAATTTTAGCCATTCTGTCTGGTGTGAGGTGGTATCTCATTGAGGTTTCCAAACCGAAACCTCAATGAGGTGCCCTGCTTTTGATAGAAAAAAATCCGACTTGTCCTCCTTTAGGGTTAGAGAAAGAAAATGCTTCCA
>NW_027908170.1:0-234 GCF_054177405.1 Leptonychotes weddellii
AAATCATGAAACTACTACAATACCGAAACTTGAACCTAAAAACATTTTGAATAACGGTCAGAAACCTTTTTCATTCCATGTAGAAAAAAGAAATTTATAAAATTTGACTTTACAGGTCTCTCTTGGGACTTTGGGCTCTGCAAGGCAATGTAAAAACAATGGTTTTCAATTTTCTTTTATTTTTTTTCATCTTTCTTTCATTTCTTTTCTTTTGATAATACATTAATGAGAACT
>NW_027908171.1:0-1459 GCF_054177405.1 Leptonychotes weddellii
GGTGCACTCCCGCGCGGCTCCTCCCGGGGGAGGAAGGTGAGTCTCCCCGGATCCGCCGCTTGTTGGGTCCCTGCTGGAGGAGCAGGGGCCCGACTGGGCCGCGGATCACGGTTTATGGCAACCCCGAGCTGAGAGCCCGCACCTGGGCTCCGCCTCTGCAGCCGGCTTCCCTGCTCCGTTACCTGGGAGCTCTGCCACACTCAGGCACCCCTGGTCTTTCTGTGACCCCGAGGGTCCTGAGACCACACTGTCCCGGAGGGTTCCACCCCCCGCTTAGCCACCAGAGTGACGTGCCTCGGCGGAGCAGACTTTTAAAAGTTCCGATTTTGTGCTCCGTGGTTCTATCACTTGCCAGAAGCGGCCGACGGAGGCCCCTCCTCTGCCGTCTATCCTCCCAAATATCGCCTCGGATTCACTTCTCCGCACGTCCTACCTTCCAGAAAGTGGTCGCTTTTCTGATCAGAGAGTTGTTGCTCTTCTTTTCTTCAATCTCCTGTTGAGTTTGTAGGTGTTCAGAATGGTTTGATCCCTATCCAGCTGAATTCCTGAGAGGAGACGAAATCCAGGTCTCCTACTCCTCCGCCATCTTGCTCTGCCCCCGACCCTGAATGTTTTCTTAAGATCAATTCCTAGAAGCAGATTTGCTCTCAAAAAGAATCTAAATATTTTAAGGTTATTTACAGATTGTGAAATTTTAGTCTAGAAAAATTCTTCTAATTTACATTCCCACCAATAATGTATGTGAGTACATATATACTCATCTTTTTAAAATATTGCCACTCCAAAATATTAAAATTGATATTTCATTTAACTGTTTACTCGATTACAAATGTCAGCATATATCCTAATGTACTTCCCTTTAACTAGCCTGTATAAATCATTTGCCATGTTTCCACTGGGGCAAAAAATCTATTTTTTTAATGTGAACTGCTTTTTTAAAAATTGAGGCATAATTGACATACAACGCTATATTAGGTTCAGATATATGACATAATGACTCAATATTTGTATAGATTGCAAAATGATCACCATAACAAATCTAGTTAACATCCATCACCATACATAGTTACAGAGTTTTTTTTCTTGTGATGAGAACTTTTAACATCTACTCTCTTAGCAACTTTCAAATATGAAGTACAGGATTATTAACATACAGTCTCCAAGCTGTATGTTCCATGACTTATCTAAATTATGACTGGAAGTCTGTATCTTTTGATCCCATTCACCCATTTCACCTACCCCCTGCCTCTGGCAAGCACCAAACTGTTCTTTGTATCTATGAGCTTGCTTGGTTTGGTTTGGTTTGGTTTGGTTTGGTTTGGTTTGGTTTGGTTTGGTTTGGTTTGGTTTGGTTTGGTTTGGTTTGGTTTGGTTTGGTTTGGTTTGGTTTGGTTTGGTTTGGTTTGGTTTGGTTTGGTTTGGTTTGGTTTGGTTTGGTTTGGTTTGGTTTGGTTTGGTT
>NW_027908172.1:0-234 GCF_054177405.1 Leptonychotes weddellii
CAGGAGTCTGGACCCAACCTGGAAGGAAGTTGGTACAACAGGCAGAGCGTCAAGGCTCTGCCCCTGCAGAAAGCTTCCCTGTTGTCATTCTGACTTCCTGACCCAACCCTGTCTTGTCCTTTCTCTGAGGATCTGGATCCCTGTGTGCCCCAGATGGTCAGGGCCTGAAGTGTGGCCCAGCCCACCCCCTGTGGTGCCCTGGCCTGGTCTCCACATTGTGAAACCAGAAATTGC
>NW_027908173.1:0-234 GCF_054177405.1 Leptonychotes weddellii
ACGCCTCTCCCTGCATCTCAGGCCACAGCCAGGAGGCTTCAGGCCCCTTCCCACAGCCCAGGCCTCTGAGAACCCCTGCAAGGCTCCCCAGGTGAGGCCCCCTAAGTGTGGACCCCTCCTTAGATGTGGACCCCTCCTAGGATGTGGAGCCCAGGTGAGGACCCCCAGTGGAGGTCCCCCCAGGTAAGGTTTCCCCAGGAGGCCCTGAAGCAAGGACCCCCCACCCCTGTGAGG
>NW_027908174.1:0-234 GCF_054177405.1 Leptonychotes weddellii
TCTTCACCCTTGGCATAGAAGTTCCAGGGAGGCACGTCTTGGGGGATGTAGCCTGGCTTGTTCACTGTGATCCCGTTGGCATCCGGAACGGTGTCTGGTACAGAGTAGGTGCTCAAGCAGAGCACAGGGTTCAGAGTGTGGACTCTGGGGCCCGATGGCCCGGGTTAGACTCCTCGCTCCAACTCTTACAGGCCACATGGCCAAGAGCAGGCCGGTTACACCTCTGTGTCTCCT
>NW_027908175.1:0-234 GCF_054177405.1 Leptonychotes weddellii
CTTAGAGACTCTATGTTGCCATTAATTGATTTCTCCATTCTAGCCATTGTCTTCACAATTGCTAGCCTGAATTCCATCTCTGACATCTTGGTTATATCTGCATCCATTTGTAAATCTGCAGCATAAGTCATAATCTCTGAGTCTTTTCTATTTTGGGGGCTCCTCCTCCTAGTCATTCTGTTGATGGGTGTTTGAGGGAATGTATAGAGTCCAAATTATTGACCAGAACCCAAG
>NW_027908176.1:0-234 GCF_054177405.1 Leptonychotes weddellii
GAGGGTACGTGCTCTGTTAAGCGCTGTGAATTGTGCAGGACTGTTGAATCTCAGATCTGTACCTCTGAGACAAATAATGCAAGATATGTTAAGAAAAAAAAAAGAAGAAGAAGGTAGCGGGAGGGGAGGAATGAAGCGGGGGAAATCGGAGGGGTGGACGAACCATGAGAGAAGATGGACTCTGAAAAACAAACTGAGGGTTCTAGAGGGGAGGGGGGTGGGAGGATGGGTTGG
>NW_027908177.1:0-234 GCF_054177405.1 Leptonychotes weddellii
CAAAAGTAGGGATCCGAAGGGGTACGTGCACCCCAATGTTTATAGCAGCAATGTCCACAATAGCCAAACTGTGGAAAGAGCCAAGATGTCCATCGACAGATGACTGGATAAAGAAGATGTGGTATATATATACAATGGAATATTATGCAGCCATCAAAAGGAATGAGATCTTGCCATTTGCAACGACGTGGATGGAACTGGAGGGTATTATGTTGAGTGAAATAAGTCAAACAG
>NW_027908178.1:0-234 GCF_054177405.1 Leptonychotes weddellii
GATTTCTGTGCATTGATTTTATATCCTTCCACTTTACTGAATTCCTGTATGAGTTCTAGCAGTTTTGGGGTGGAGTCTTTTGGGTTTTCCACATAAAGTATCATATCATCTGCAAAGAGTGAGAGTTTGACTTCTTCCTTGACAATTTGGATGCCTTTGATTTCTTTTTGTTGTCTGATTGCCGTGGCTAGGACTCAATCAGTCATTTTAAATGGATGCATAGTAGTCTGTTGT
>NW_027908179.1:0-234 GCF_054177405.1 Leptonychotes weddellii
TTTAAATTTCTTTTGGTACTTTTAAATGTTTTCCAGATTTTGTACAGCACAGGAAACCTTTTTTTTTTAAATTTTTTTATTGTTACGTTAATCCCCATACATTACATCATTAGTTTTAAATGTAGTGTTCCATGATTCATTGTTTGTGCATAACACCCAGTGCTCCATGCAGAACGTGCCCTCCTCAATACCCATCACCCGGCTCACCCATCGGGGGGGGGGGGGGGGGGGGGG
>NW_027908180.1:0-234 GCF_054177405.1 Leptonychotes weddellii
AACGCTGTACAAAATAATTCAAAGTACAGCAGTTTGGGGACATTCATTTTATTTTATTATTTATTTATTTTTGTAGTTTTTAATTTTATTATGTTAGTCACCGTACAATATATCATTAGTTTTTGATGTAGTGATCCACGATCCATTGTTTTCGTATAACACCCAGTGCTCCATGCAGTACGTGCCCTCCTTAATACCCATCACCGGGCTAACCAATCCCCCCTCCCCCCTCCC
>NW_027908181.1:0-234 GCF_054177405.1 Leptonychotes weddellii
TATTCTGCTCTCTGGGGCGGATTGTTCTGTGTGTATCTGTTATGTCCATCTGGACTCGTGTGTTGTCAAGGTCAATGCGTCTTTCTGTCTGGATGATCTGTCCACAGAGGTAAGTGGGGTGTTACAATCCTCTCCTACTACCGTATCACCGTGGACATCTCCCTTTATGCCTGCTAATATCAGTGAATAACTTGTGTACTTGGGTGTTTCTGTGCCGGGTGCACAGATAACTTA
>NW_027908182.1:0-1459 GCF_054177405.1 Leptonychotes weddellii
TGGAGACTTTTTATTTCTTTTTGTTGTCTGATTGCTGTGGTTAGGACTTCTAATACTATGTTGAATAGCAGTGGTGATAGTGGACACCCCTGCCGTGTTCCTGACATTAGGGGGAAAGCTCTCAGTTTTTCCCCATTGAGAATGATATTTGCTGTGGGTTTTTCATAGATGGCTTTTATGATATTGAGGTATGTACCCTCTATCCCTATACTCTGAAGAGTTTTGATCAAGAAAGGATGCTGTACTTTGTCAAATGCTTTTTCTGCATCTCTTGAGAGGATCATATGGTTCTTGTTCTTTCTTTTATTCATGTATTGTATCACACTGATTGATTTGTGGATGTTGAACCAACCTTGCAGCCCACGGATAAATCCCACTTGGTCGTGGGGAATAATCCTTTTAATATACTGTTGGATCCTCTTGGCTAGTATTTTGGTGAGAATTTTTGCATCCATGTTTATCAGGGATACTGGTCTGTAATTCTCCTTTTTGATGGGGTCTTTGTCTGGTTTTGCGATCAAGGTGATGGTGGCCTCATAAAACGAGTTTGGAAGTTTTCCTTCCATTTCTATTTTTTGGAACAGTTCAGAAGAATAGGTATTAATTCTTCTTTAAATATTTGGTAGAATTCCCCTGGGAAGTCATCTGGCCCTGGGCTTTTGTTTGTTGGGAGATTTTTGATGACTGCTTCAATTTCCTTAGTGGTTATAGGTCTGTTCAGGTTTTCTATTTCTTCCTGGTTCAGTTTTGGTAGTTTATACATCTCTAGGAATGCATCCATTTTTTCCAGATTATCTAATTTGCTGGCATATAGTTTCTCATAGTATGTTCTTATAACTGTTTGTATTTCTTTGCTGTTGGTTGTGATCTCTCCTCTTTCATTCAGGATTTTATTTATTTGGGTCATTTCTCTTTTCTTTTTGATAAGTCTGGCCAGGGTTTATCAATCTTGTTAATTCTTTCAAAGAACCAGCTCCTAGTTTTGTTGATCTGTTCAACAGTTCTTTTGGTTTCTATTTCATTGATTTCTGCTCTGATCTTTATTTTTTCTCTTCTCCTGCTGGGTTTATGCTTTACTTGCCTGTTCTTTCTCCAGCTCCATTAGGTGTAGGGTTAGGTTGTGTATTTGAGACATTTCTTGTTTCTTGAGAAAGGCTTGTATTGCTATATACTTTCCTCTCAGGACTGCCTATGCTGTATCCCAAAGATTTTGAACAGTTTTGTTTTCATTTTCATTGGTTTCCATGAATTTTTTAAATTCTTCTTTAATTTCCTGGTGGACCCATTCATTCTTTAGTAGGATGCTCTTTAGCCTCCATGTATTTGAGTTCTTTCCAACTTTCCTCTTGTGATTGAGTTCTAGTTTCAAAGCATTGTGGTCTGAAAATATGCAGGGAGTGATCCCAATCTTCTGGTACCAGTTGAGACCTGATTTGTGACCTAGGATGTGATCTACTCT
>NW_027908183.1:0-234 GCF_054177405.1 Leptonychotes weddellii
GAAGCGGGGGAAATCGGAGGGGTGGACGAACCATGAGAGAAGATGGACTCTGAAAAGCAAACTGAGGGTTCTAGAGGGGAGGGGGGTGGGAGGATGGGTTGGCCTGGTGGTGGGTATTGAGGAGGGCACGTTCTGCATGGAGCACTGGGTGTTGTGCACGAACAATGAATCATGGAACACTTCATCTAGAACTAATGATGTAATGTATGGGGATTAACATAAGAATAAAAAAAA
>NW_027908184.1:0-234 GCF_054177405.1 Leptonychotes weddellii
ATCCTGAAAGCAGCTCGGGAGAAGAGATATGTAACCTACAAGGGTAGAAACATTAGATTGGCAACAGACCTATCCACAGAGACCTGGCAGGCCAGAAAGGACTGGCAGGATATATTCAGAGCACTAAATGAGAAAAATATGCAGCCAAGAATACTCTATCCAGCTAGGCTGTCATTGAAAATTGAAGGAGAGATAAAAAGCTTCCAGGACAAACAAAAACTAAAGGAATTTGCA
>NW_027908185.1:0-234 GCF_054177405.1 Leptonychotes weddellii
AAGGAGACACAGAGGTGTAACCGGCCTGCTCTTGGCATGTGGCCTGTAAGAGTTGGAGCGAGGAGTCTAACCCGGGCCATCGGGCCCCAGAGTCCACACTCTGAACCCTGTGCTCTGCTTGAGCACCTACTCTGTACCAGACACCGTTCCGGATGCCAACGGGATCACAGTGAACAAGCCAGGCTACATCCCCCAAGACGTGCCTCCCTGGAACTTCTATGCCAAGGGTGAAGA
>NW_027908186.1:0-234 GCF_054177405.1 Leptonychotes weddellii
ATTAGTTCTAGATGAAGTGTTCCATGATTCATTGTTTGTGCATAACACCCAGTGCTCCATGCAGAACGTGCCCTCCTCAATACCCACCACCAGGCCAACCCATCCTCCCACCCCCCTCCCCTCTAGAACCCCCAGCCTGTTTTTCAGAGTCCATCGTCTCTCATGGTTCGTCCACCCCTCTGATTTCCCCCGCTTCATTCTTCCCCTCCCGCTACCTTCTTCTTCTTCTTTTTT
>NW_027908187.1:0-234 GCF_054177405.1 Leptonychotes weddellii
ACCCAAAAAACAAATAATCAAGTCAAAAAATGGGCAGAAGACATGAACAGACACTTCTCTGAAGAAGACATACAAATGGCTAACAGACACATGAAAAAATGTTCATCATCATTAGCCATCAGGGAAATTCAAATCAAAACCACATTGAGATACCACCTTACACCAGTTAGAATGGCAAAAATGGACAGGGAAAGAAACAACAAATGTTGGAGAGGTTGTGGAGAAAGGGGAACC
>NW_027908188.1:0-234 GCF_054177405.1 Leptonychotes weddellii
CCACCCCAAAACTGCTAGAACTCATACAGGAATTCAGTAAAGTGGCAGGATATAAAATCAATGCACAGAAATCAGTGGCATTCCTATACACCAACAACAAGACAGAAGAAAGAGAAATTAAGGAGTCGATCCCATTTACAATTGCACCCAAAACCATAAGATACCTAGGAATAAATCTAACCAAAGAGGCAAAGAATCTGTACTCAGAAAACTATAAAATACTCATGAAAGAAA
>NW_027908189.1:0-234 GCF_054177405.1 Leptonychotes weddellii
ATGTTCATCAGGGATATTGGTCTGTAATTCTCCTTTTTGATGGGGTCTTTGTCTGGTTTTGGGATCAAGGTAATGCTGGCCTCATAAAATGAGTTTGGAAGTTTTCCTTCCATTTCTATTTTTTGGAACAGTTTCAGAAGAATAGGTATTAATTCTTCTTGAAATGTTTGGTAGAATTCCCCTGGGAAGCCATCTGGCCCTGGGCTTTTGTTTTTTGGGAGATTTTTGATGACT
>NW_027908190.1:0-234 GCF_054177405.1 Leptonychotes weddellii
AGCACAGCATAGAATAGCATAGGATAGAATAGCATAAGTTAGCACAGCACAGCATAGCACAGCACAGCATAGCATAGCATAGCACAGCATAGAATCGCATAGCATAGAATAGCATGACTTAGCACAGCATAGCACAGCACAGCATAGAATAGCATAGCACAGAATAGCATAACTTAGCACAGCATAGCATAGCACAGCATAGCACAGCATAGCACAGAATAGCATAACTTAGCA
>NW_027908191.1:0-234 GCF_054177405.1 Leptonychotes weddellii
GCACCTCCACACTGTTTTCCAAAGTGGCTGTACCAACTTGCATTCCCACCAACAGTGTAAGAGGGTTCCCCTTTCTCCACAACCTCTCCAACATTTGTTGTTTCTTTCCCTGTCCATTTTGGCCATTCTAACTGGTGTAAGGTGGTATCTCAATGTGGTTTTGATTTGAATTTCCCTGATGGCTAATGATGATGAACATTTTTTCATGTGTCTGTTAGCCATTTGTATGTCTTC
>NW_027908192.1:0-1459 GCF_054177405.1 Leptonychotes weddellii
TCTCTCTGTCTCAAATAAATAAATAAAATCTTAAAAATAAATAAATAAATAAATAAAAGGCTCTTTGTAAGCCACAGCCAATTTCTTAATAAATTCAATGGTGAAAAAGGATCACACCTGAAACCGTTACCATATATATAGAATTTGCATTCTGTAGATCTTGAGTGGGGCTACCCTCTAGCTCTCAAAGAACCACCACTGGTCTCATCAGTGTCACAGGCCTCTTTGTGGAGATAGAATCTGAAACTGTGGCTGGCTTCTGTTTTTCTCTTTTCCCCCTGATGGAATGGCCCTATTTTAGATATCTACATACCCACATAAAATTATCTTTCTGTTTAAAATGAAACAAGTAGGGTGGCTCAGTTGGTTGAGCGACTGCCTTCGGCTCAGGTCATGATCCTGGAGTCCCGGGATCGAGTCCCGCAGCGGGCTCCCTGCTCGGCGGGGAGCCTCCTTCTCCCTCTGACCCTCCCCCCTCTCATGTGCTTGCTCTCTCTCATTCTTTCTCTCTCAAATAAATAAATAAAATCTTTAAAAAAAAAATAAAATGAAACAAGTAACTAACAACTGAGCCAGGCCAGGAATTGTCCAGAACAGTTCAAATATGGCTGCATACGGTGGTTTCAGATTCCTTTTTTCTCCTAACGGCCCTACCCTTCCCTTCCGTGTCTCCCGTTTTCAGAATCTGCTTCTGGGCTTTCTTCTCTGTTTCAGGCTGGCATTAAATTTCTTCAGTCTTTAGATCCTTGCATCTGATGCTGGTACACGTGGCTGCATTAAATAGAAAATGCATTTGGGTAGGAAGTGTAGAATTACAAAACATTCTGTGTAGCTCAGGAACTTTTAAAGCCCCATTTAAATGAACCCACAGCGTCAAAGTGATCTCAAGGGCACTTGCGTGTTGGTGTAGGGCTTTTAGCGCCGTGCTCAGTACAGCACAGGCAGAACCGCTGGGTAACGTGCAGGAATCCCGCGTGTGTTAACATGATCTCTCCATCAATGTAAGGACGTTCAGCAGCTTCTGGAGGAAAAATAAATTCAATAATCCAATAATACACAGTCGTTTTGTGGTTGAGTGCTTTCTACATCGTGGAACGGGCTCTCATGGAATGTGTGTGCATGCGTGGTTGACATAGTCTCGAAATTAATGACAAAGTATGGAAACAAAATGCAGAAAATATGTGAGTCATTCAAATTAATGCTTTTCTTTGTGTTAATTTCAACTGGAAGAGAGACTCGTTATTTAAAAAAAGTCACAAGGAGGAAGAGATCCAATTGCGGTTTTCATTTTTTTTCCTTCTTCTCTCAGCTTTATTGATGTACGTTTAATATATAAACGCTTCATGTATTTGTTGTATATATTGTGGTGAGTTTGGACACACACATACACCGGGACACTGTCACCACAATCCAGGTAATAGACACAACTGTCACCTCCACCAAAGTGCTTGTTTCCCTG
>NW_027908193.1:0-234 GCF_054177405.1 Leptonychotes weddellii
TCTGAAAAACAAACTGAGGGTTCTAGAGGGGAGGGGGGTGGGAGGATGGGTTGGCCTGGTGGTGGGTATTGAGGAGGGCACGTTCTGCATGGAGCACTGGGTGTTATGCACAAACAATGAATCATGGAACACTTCATCTAGAACTAATGATGTAATGTATGGGGATTAACATAAGAATAAAAAAAAATACAAAAAAAAATACAATAAACCTCCAAAACAGTTCCAAGATAGCTG
>NW_027908194.1:0-234 GCF_054177405.1 Leptonychotes weddellii
GTCTTTTCATATCTTCTGCCCACTTTTTGACTTGATTATTTGTTTTTTGGGTGTTGAGTTTGAGAAGTTCTTTATAGATCTTGGATACCAGCCCTTTATCTGTAGTGTCATTTGCAAATATCTTCTCCCATTCTGTGGGTTGCCTCTTTGTTTTGTTGACTGTTTCCTTTGCTGTGCAGAAGCTTTTTATCTTGATGAAATCCCAAAAGTTCATTTTTGCTTTTGTTTCACTAG
>NW_027908195.1:0-234 GCF_054177405.1 Leptonychotes weddellii
GAATGGCAAAAATGGACAGGGAAAGAAACAACAAATGTTGGAGAGGTTGTGGAGAAAGGGGAACCCTCTTACACTGTTGGTGGGAATGCAAGTTGGTACAGCCACTTTGGAAAACAGTGTGGAGGTTCCTCAAAAATTTAAAAATAGAGCTACCCTATGACCCAGCAATTGCACTCCTGGGTATTTACCCCAAAGACACAGATGTAGTGAAAAGAAGGGCCATATGCACCCCAA
>NW_027908196.1:0-234 GCF_054177405.1 Leptonychotes weddellii
CTGCTATTCTCTTTCATTTTGTTTATGGCAATCTTTATAATTGTGGGAATATTTCTGGGCTGGCTCCTGCTATTCTTTTTCATTTTATTTATGGCAATCTTTATAATTGTGGGAATATTTCTGGGGTTTCATGATAAAGTGACTACTCACCTTAGTTACGCCTATCTAAGCAATCATAATGAAACTAATTCCACGAAGAATTAGTTTCTATAGAACAAAATAACAAAACGGTCA
>NW_027908197.1:0-234 GCF_054177405.1 Leptonychotes weddellii
TATTACAAAGCTGTCATCATCAAGACAGCATGGTACTGGCACAAAAACAGACACATAGATCAATGGAACAGAATAGAGAGCCCAGAAATGGACCCTCAACTCTATGGTCAACTCATCTTTGACAAAGCAGGAAAGAATGTCCAATGGAACAAAGACAGTCTCTTCAACAAATGGTGTTGGGAAAATTGGACAGCCACATGCAGAAGAATGAAACTGGACCATTTCCTTACACCA
>NW_027908198.1:0-234 GCF_054177405.1 Leptonychotes weddellii
TTTTTTTTTAAAGATTTTATTTATTTATTTGACAGAGAGAGAGATAGCGAGAGCAGGAACACAAGCAGGGGGAGTGGGAGAGCGAGAAGCAGGCTTCCTGCCGAGCAGGGAGCCCGATGTGGGACTCGATCCCAGGACCCTGGGATCATGACCTGAGCCGAAGGCAGACGCTTAACGACTGAGCCACCCAGGCGCCCCTCCAGTATCTTTTAATGTAAATTTTTTAAACATACA
>NW_027908199.1:0-234 GCF_054177405.1 Leptonychotes weddellii
ATGCCCTTCAACAGATGAATGGATAAAGAAGATGTGGTCCATATATACAATGGAATATTACTCAGCCATCAGAAAAGATGAATACCCAACTTTTACATCAACATGGATGGGACTGGAGGAGATTATGCTAAGTGAAATAAGTCAAGCAGAGAAAGTCAATTATCATATGGTTTCACTTATTTGTGGAACATAAGGAATAGCATGGAGGACATTAGGAGAAGGAAGGGAAAAATG
>NW_027908200.1:0-234 GCF_054177405.1 Leptonychotes weddellii
GTAGCGGGAGGGGAAGAATGAAGCGGGGGAAATCGGAGGGGTAGACGAACCATGAGAGACGATGGACTCTGAAAAACAAACAGGGTTCTAGAGGGGAGGGGGGTGGGAGGATGGGTTAGCCTGGTGGTGGGTATTGAGGAGGGCACGTTCTGCATGGAGCACTGGGTGTTATGCACAAACAATGAATCATGGAACACTTCATCTAAAACTAATGATGTAATGTATGGGGATTAA
>NW_027908201.1:0-1459 GCF_054177405.1 Leptonychotes weddellii
AACTCCTAGAAAATCTTTTTAGGATTCCAAACTAGGGGTGGAGCCAGGACTCATCTTCCATTTCCCTTGTCTTCCACGCCAGGGTGCTTTCCAAACCAAGCTCACTTTATTAGTCCTGCAGGATGTATAAACAGTGTTGAATATGCATGAAAACCAATTGTTTGCTTCTTTTCCCATCAATTGCCCTTTTTCTTTTTTTCTTTTTTTTTTGCCCACTATAGTGGAGATATCACATGCTAAGAAGGCTGATCTCTGTGCCATGTGCAGACAAGATGGAACACCATTAAAATCCAATGCTGTTCCACAGCATGGACTATGAGCTTCACCTCCACTGCAGCCACGGCCAGAGAGCCACTAGATTGACTACAGAAAGTCACAAAGTGTGTCTGAAGCCAGGAGAAGTCAATCCCATAGGCACCGATCTCTCACACATCCAAAAAACAATTTAATACATACTTGGGTAGCTATGCCTATTTTCCTCAAAGAAATCAAATTTAAACTCCAGGGACCAAGATTAAAAAAAATCCTAGGAAAAGAGAAGGGTCACATATGCAAGTACCGTGAACAGTCACAAGTTACAAATCCACTGGAAACTCCCAGAGAAGGACATGGGGACTGATGTGGAATCAGATCTATTTATTGAGTTCACAGGCAGGTAGCAGGTAACTAAGCCACCATGTCTGATGATAAAACATTTCTCCCTAGAAGAAACAGGGGTCATGCACAACTTCTTTCTAACCTCCTGAAATATCTGGAGTGTTTTGCGGTGGCTAGGCCAAAGTTCCTCCCTCCAGACTGCTGCACTTTGTTGCCCGGAGTTCCCAGGCTTAAAGTTGGGGCTCAAAATTTACCTTGTCAGGATCCATGCACAGGTGAACCCACGCTACTCTCTAACCCTGCAACACGATGGCTGACTTGTCTTCTCTGGGCCAGGACATTTTTATTATTTTGAAATCAGCTGTTTCTTCCTGTATATTTGCCGTGTCGGTGTGTTAGACAAGCCCTAGCACTGGTCTCTATTTTCCAACTAACTTGACACAGAGTCTCATTCCTGGACGTGACAATGCTGAAATAAAATTCACATGTGTGCAGAACAGGTTTTACCCTGACCAAATTTCTCAATCATAAAAGTGAGGCCCCCAAATTACCTGCTATGTAACACTGGCAAATCTGCCTTGTGAATTCATGCCATAATGCTATTAATTCTGTACTTTTAAAAAAGAACATGAGATTAATTTTAAAACTAAGCAAGATGATAGTACTCAATACAAATCGAGAAAAAGGTAAATTGTAAATCCTATTAGTTGCAAAGTTTAAGATATTTACCCGAGCATGGGTAAATCCTAAATGTTATTAGGATTCAATCGGTAACACAGTATTTTTTTTTTTTAAACCTGTGCCAAATGTGTATATAAAGCAATATTTTATTTTTACCCAAGAAAAAGTGCCCTATTTTATT
>NW_027908202.1:0-234 GCF_054177405.1 Leptonychotes weddellii
ATGGTCATTGATGTTCTTCACCCCGGAAAGGCAACAGTACCTAAGACAGAAATTCGGGAAAAACTAGCCAAAATGTACAAGACCACACCAGATGTCATATTTGTGTTTGGATTCAGAACCCATTTTGGTGGTGGCAAGACAACCGGCTTTGGCATGATATATGATTCCTTGGATTATGCAAAGAAAAATGAACCCAAACACAGACTTGCAAGACATGGCCTGTATGAGAAGAAA
>NW_027908203.1:0-233 GCF_054177405.1 Leptonychotes weddellii
TTGCCTATAGATCATTTAACATCATATACCCGCAATAAATTTCCTGACAGTTTTGTAAGAAAACCTCCTTGTTTTAGGAGATGCACAATGGAGTATTAATGAGTTAAAGGGGGATAATAAACACAAATACTCTTACATGTTTCAAGCAATATGCATCTACAAAGGCAGAAAGAATAATAAAGCTAACGTGGCAAAAATGTTAGCACATGGTGAGCCTGCATGGAGGGACTAGA
>NW_027908204.1:0-233 GCF_054177405.1 Leptonychotes weddellii
CCCCCCCCCCCCCCCCCCCCCCCCCCCAGGGGCGAGCCTGGTGGTGGGTATTGAGGAGGGCACATTCTGCATGGAGCACTGGGTGTTATGCACAAACAATGAATCTTGGAACACTTCATCTAGAACCAATGATGTAATGTATGGGGATTAACATAAGAATAAATAAATAAATAAATAAATATCTTCTTCCAGCCTGAGATGGGGCTTTTACTATTTTAACAGAGTCATTTTAT
>NW_027908205.1:0-233 GCF_054177405.1 Leptonychotes weddellii
ATCACAAGGGCAGAATTCAAGAGATAAGCGATACCATAAGATGAAACAAGAATAATTGGGATCCCAGAAGAAGAAGAAAGAGAAAGAGGGGCAGAAGGTATATTGTAGCAAATTATAGCAGAGAACTTCCCTAATTTGGGGAAAGAAACAGGCATCAAAATCCAGGAGGCACAGAGAACCCCGCTCAAAATCAATAAAAATAGGTCAACACCCTGACATCTAATAGTAAAACT
>NW_027908206.1:0-233 GCF_054177405.1 Leptonychotes weddellii
AAGCTTATAAAAGCTTTTCAATCGCTGATCTTTTAATCCTGTTTTGTTGTGAGGTTTTGAGCTTAGGTGTTTTAGCCTCACCTTCAGTCATGTCTGGTCGCGGGAAGCAGGGAGGCAAGGCCCGCGCCAAGGCCAAGTCGCGCTCGTCCCGCGCCGGCCTGCAGTTCCCGGTGGGCCGAGTGCACCGCCTGCTGCGCAAAGGCAACTACGCCGAGCGGGTGGGGGCCGGCGCG
>NW_027908207.1:0-233 GCF_054177405.1 Leptonychotes weddellii
CTTTATGAGTTTATAAGAAATACAGGACAGGGAAGAACATAAAAGCTATACTATGTGGAAAATTCTAAGGGTCAAACCACCTATTTTCTTTATCAAATAAATGGCAAGGTTTAAACAAAAAAGAAAGAGATGAATATGAGCTTGTAAATTAAGATATATCAACCAATTGTGATCTACAGATGTCATGTAGATCCTAATTCAAACTATAAAAAGAAATTATGAGAAAATCAATG
>NW_027908208.1:0-233 GCF_054177405.1 Leptonychotes weddellii
CTAGCAGGCTCCTGGCACATGGGAGGTGGGCAATAAAAACTCGAATGTCTGAGGAAAACTTCTGAATGTGGGCGCCTTAGTTGTCGATGCTATGGAGCAATAATGATGAATTGACACCAAAGTGCTCATTTATCAGCTCGCCTTTACTGAGACTCAATGATGCACCTGGAATAGGGAGAAAAAGATGAATAAGACGTGATACCAGTCGGTTAAGCGTCTGCCTTCGGCTCAGG
>NW_027908209.1:0-233 GCF_054177405.1 Leptonychotes weddellii
TTATAAATTGAGGTTTTTTTTTTTTTTTTTCCTAGTCAGGATATAAAGTCAATTTTAAACTATGTATGACTTCAATGATTGTGTGAAATAAGCCAATAATAAAAGAGCTACTATATAGTGCTGTTTTTCATGATAGGGAATATTCATATGAAAATATGTCCTATATAATCCGTTTTTCTCTTTTTCTTGAAACTCTGTGACGATAGGTCAGTTATTTATTTACAAACAATGCC
>NW_027908210.1:0-233 GCF_054177405.1 Leptonychotes weddellii
GACAATATGGCAGTTTCTGGGAACAAATCAAGTATTTTATTTCGATAACTGAATAAAATGCATAGCTGCTGTTTGGAGCTTTAAGGAATTCTGCCTTAATGATGAGGGTCACACAGACGTCTGTCATTTAAAGTGTATGGTAATCATCAAGGGCGCACACGTTCAAACTAATACTAGCTTCTCCAGTTTTTAATATGTGGCCACATGCGTTATAAGGAGATTCTTGGATAAAA
>NW_027908211.1:0-233 GCF_054177405.1 Leptonychotes weddellii
CGATTTTATTTATTTCAGAGAGAGAGAGAGAGCAAGCACAAGCTGGGGGAGACAGGCTGAGGGAGAGGGAGAAGCATACTCCCCGCTGAGCAGGGAGCCTGATGCGGGGCTCAATCCCAGGACCCTGGTATCATGACCTGAGCTGAAGGCAGACACTTCACCAGCTGAGCCACCCAGGGGCTCCTATTTTTATTTTTTTTAAGATTTTATTTTTAAGTCATATCTGTGCCCAA
>NW_027908212.1:0-1459 GCF_054177405.1 Leptonychotes weddellii
AATGAAGAAGCTAGTTCATTGAAAAGATAAAAATACTTCAAAAACCTCTAACCAGACTCATCAAAAAACAAAGAGAAAGGACTCAAATAAATAAAACTACAAATGAAAGGGTAGAAATAATAACCAACACCACAGAAATACAAAATCAAAATACAGAAATCTGCTGCATTTCTATACACTAATAAAGAAGCAGTAGGGGGCGCCTGGGTGGCTCAGTTGGTTAAGCGACTGCCTTCGGCTCAGGTCATGATCCTAGAGTCCCAGGATCGAGTCCTGCATGGGGCTCCCTGCTCGGCAGGGAGTCTGCTTCTCCCTCTGACCCTCCCCCCTCTCCTGCTCTCTCTCTCTCATTCTCTCTCTCAAATAAATAAATAAATAAAATCTTTAAAAAAAAAAAAAGCAGTAGGAAGATAGATTAGGAAAACGATCCCATTTACAACTGCACCAAAAGTAATGAAATACCTAGGAATAAACTTAACCAAGGTGAAAGACCTATCCTCTAAAAACTATAAAACACTAATGAAAAAAACTGAAGACAACACAAATAAATGGAAAGACATTCCATCCTCATAGATTGGAAGAACAAATATTGTTAGAATGTCCACATTACCCAAAGCGATCTTTAGCAAATTTAATGCAATCCCTATCAAAATACCAACAGCATTTTTCAGAGCAAGAACAAACAATCTTATAATTTGTATGGAACCACAAAAGACCCCGAATAGCCAAAGCAATCTTGAAAAAGAAAAGCAAAGCTAGAGATATCACAATTCCATTTCAAGTTGTATTACAAAGCTGTAGTGTTCAAGATAGTATGGTACTGACACAAGAAACAGACACAGAACAGAACTGAAATTCCAGAAATAAACCCACAATTATATGGTCAATTAAACTTCAACAAAGCAGAAAAGAATATGCAATGGGAAAATTCGATGGTCTCTTCAGCAAATGGTATTGGGAAAACTGGACAGCTACATGCAAAAGAATTAAACTAGACCACTTTCTCACACCATACACAAAAATAAACTCAAATTGGATGGAAGACCTAAATGTGAGACCTGAAATCATAAAAATCCTAGAACAGAGCCCAGGCAGTAATTTTTCTGACACCGACCATAGCAACAATTTTCCAGATAGTTTTCCTGAGGCAAGGGAAATAAAAGCAAAAATAAACTATTGGAACTACATCAAAATAAAAAGCTTCTGTACAGCGAAGAAAACAATCCACAAAACTAAGACAACCTACTGAATGGGAGAACATATTTGCAAATGACATAAATGATAAAGGGTTAGTATCCAAAATATATAAAAAATCTTAGACAACTTAACAAGAAACAAACAAACAAAAAAAAAAAAAGGAAAAAAAAACAATCCAATTAAAAATGGGCAGAACAGATGAACAGACATTTTTCCAAAAAAGATATGCAGATGACCAATAGACACACAAAAAGATGCTCAA
>NW_027908213.1:0-233 GCF_054177405.1 Leptonychotes weddellii
GGAAAAAAAGGAACTCTCATGCACTGCTGGTGAGAATGTAAACTAGTGCAGCCATTGTGAAAACAGCATGGAGGTTCCTCAAAAAAAAAAAACCCCACAGAAATACTATATATTCCAATTAATTCCACTATTGGGTATTTACCCAAAGAAAACAAAAACACTAATTTATTTATTTATTTTTTTATTTTTTTTAAAGATTATTTATTTATTTATTTGAGACAGAGAGAATGAGA
>NW_027908214.1:0-233 GCF_054177405.1 Leptonychotes weddellii
CTCTGTCTCTCATGAATAAATAAATAAAATCTTTAAAAAAAAAAAAAGGTGTAACATAAGGGAGTGTCTTGATTTAGGCTGAGGTCATGATCGCAGAGTCATAAGATCAAGCCCCACATTGGGCTCCGCTCTGGGCGTGGAGCCTGCTTGAGATTCTCTCTCTCTCCCTCTCTCTCTCTCTGCCCCTCCGCCCACTTGTACGTGTGCGCACACTCTAAAAAAAAAAAAAAAAA
>NW_027908215.1:0-233 GCF_054177405.1 Leptonychotes weddellii
ACCTCAATGAGATACCACCTCACACCAGTCAGAATGGCTAAAATTAACAAGTCAGGAAACGACAGATGTTGGCGAGGATGCGGAGAAAGGGGAACCCTCCTACACTGTTGGTGGGAATGCAAGCTGGTGCAGCCACTCTGGAAAACTGTATGGAGGTTCCTCAAAAAGTTGAAAATAGAGCTACCCTATGACCCAGCAATTGCACTACTGGGTATTTACCCCAAAGATACAAA
>NW_027908216.1:0-233 GCF_054177405.1 Leptonychotes weddellii
ATTCTGAGGAGCAAGGAGGTATCCCGTGTGGTTTCATCCGCCAGAATTCCGGCAACTCCATTTCCTTGGACTTTGAGCCCAACACGGAGTTCCAGTTTGTGGAGCAGTTAGAGGAGCGCTACAAATGTGCCTTCTGCCGCTCCGTGCTGCACAACCCCCACCAGACAGGCTGTGGGCACCGCTTCTGCCAGCACTGCATCGTGTCCCTGAGGTGAGCTCGCAGGGCCCGCAGC
>NW_027908217.1:0-233 GCF_054177405.1 Leptonychotes weddellii
TGACCTAAAATTATTTAAGATCTGACGTACTCTATCCAAACCACTTATTGTTAGAAATTCTGCCCCATTATTCCAGTATGATTTGACATTTCACTTCCATTGCATTCCTGCCTTGCCACAGTTATTGCGCCCTGGCTTGGATCAGGCGATCGGATCCAAGATTTCACTTCTCTGCGTTGTTCTGTGTTCCCAGATAGCCGTCCCTAATTCCTCTGCCTTATTTCGGGCCTCCC
>NW_027908218.1:0-233 GCF_054177405.1 Leptonychotes weddellii
TTTTTTTAAGATTTTATTTATTTATTTGACAGAGAGAGACACAGCGAGAGAGGGAACACAAGCAGGGGGAGTGGGAGAGGGAGAAGCAGGCTTCCCGCGGAGCAGGGAGCCCGATGCGGGGCTCGATCCCAGGACCCTGGGATCATGACCTGAGCCGAAGGCAGACGCTTAACGACTGAGCCACCCAGGTGCCCCAATAATATCTTTTTAAAAAAAAAGTGCTGGGATAATGT
>NW_027908219.1:0-233 GCF_054177405.1 Leptonychotes weddellii
GAAGTTCAGGAACACTTCTTTTTAAAATTTTTTAATTTAATTTTTGGGTAGTTAGCATATATTGGTTTCCGGAGTAGAATTCAGTGGTTCATCACTTATATACAACACCCAGTGCTCATCATAAGCATCCTCCTTAATATCCATCACCCATCTAGCCCATTCCCCACCCACCTTCCTCCATCAACTCTGTTTGTTCTCTGTCAAGAGTCTCCTACAGCTTTTTCCCTTCTCTC
>NW_027908220.1:0-233 GCF_054177405.1 Leptonychotes weddellii
CTTAAAGAACAAAGTTATTTCCTCACAGTTCTAGAGGCTGGAAGTCTGAGATGGAGGTGTCGGTGGGTTTGGTTTCTTCTGGGCTCACAGAGGGCTGCCTCTCGCTGTGTCCTCATCTGACCTTTTTTCCCTCTGCCTGAGCACCCCAGTGTCTCTGCTTATAAGGACACCAGGCCTACTAGATCAGGGCCCCACCCTCCTGACCTCATTTAGCCTTAATCCCCTCCTTAAAG
>NW_027908221.1:0-233 GCF_054177405.1 Leptonychotes weddellii
TGACCTAAAATTATTTAAGATCTGACGTACTCTCTCCAAACCACTTATTGTTAGAAATTCTGCCCCATTATTCCAGTATGATTTGACATTTCACTTCCATTGCATTCCTGCCTTGCCACAGTTATTGCGCCCTGGCTTGGATCAGGCGATCGGATCCAAGATTTCACTTCTCTGCGTTGTTCTGTGTTCCCAGATAGCCGTCCCTAATTCCTCTGCCTTATTTCGGGCCTCCC
>NW_027908222.1:0-233 GCF_054177405.1 Leptonychotes weddellii
CTAAGTCTTTAAGGTAGAAGCCTAGGTTATTGGTTTGAGATTTTTTTTTCTTTTTTATAAGGCAGGCATTTATAGCCATAAATTTATCTCTAAGTACTACTTTCCCTGCATCTGATAAGTTTTGGTATGTTGTGTTTTTGTTTTCACTCATCTCAAAGCATTTTTCCAACTTCCCTTGTGATTTCTTTTTTTTTTTTTTATTCTTATGTTAATCCCCATACATTACATCATTA
>NW_027908223.1:0-1459 GCF_054177405.1 Leptonychotes weddellii
TATATATATATATATATATAAGTTGTTCTCTCTTTAAAATTTTGAGATAGTTTCTTCTAACAGATCAAAATATACCCTAAATCTCTAGCTTATGTTTTTTTTCTACTCTCCCGCCTGATCACATTCTCTCCCTTTTTTTTATCCTCTCCTTTCTTTTTTCAAAAAACTTCTTATCAATTCCTTTTATAAAACTTTTTGTACTTTTCATCTTTACAGTCATATTCCATCCATCCATCATATCAACCCTTATTTTTGTACATATATAAGTTTTTCTTTCTTTAAAACTTTGGGAGGCACTTTCTTCTAACAGACCAAAATACACCCAAAATCTAGTGTGTGGCACTGATCTATGTACCAGTCTGAACATATTTGATCATATTCTGTTTTTTTTTTGTTTTGTTCTGTTTTTGTTTGTTTTTATCTTTATCTTTTTCTTTTTTTTTCTTTTTCTTTTTTCTCTCTTTCCCTTTCTTTTCCCCCTGCTTCAGGTCTTTTCTGATTTGTTTAGAGTATATTTTCTGGGGATGTTGTTACCCTGTTAGCATTTTGTATTCTCATTAATCTATTCTCCGACGGACAAAATGACAAGATGGAAGAAATCACCTCAACAAAAAGAACAAGAGGTAGCACCAACTGCCAGGGACCTACTCAATATGGATATTAGTACGATGTTGGATCTAGAGTTCAGAATCATCACTTTAAAGATACTAGCTGGGCTTGAAAAAAGCATAGAAGTTATTAGAGAAACCCTTTCTGGAGAAATAAAAGAACTAAAATATAACCAAGTCGAAATCAAAAAGGCTATTAATGAGGTGCAATCAAAAATGGGGGCGCTATCTGCTGGATAAATGAGGCAGAAGAGAGAATAAGTGATATAGAAGACCAAATGATGGAAAATAAAGAAGCTGAGAAAAAGAGAGATAAACAACTACTGGATCACGAGGGCAGAATTCGAGAGATGACCAATTCAATAAGATGAAACAACATTAGAATAATTGGGATCCCAGAAGAGGAAGAAAGAGAGAGGGGGGCAGAAAGTATATTGGAGCAAATTATAGCACAGAACTTCCCTAATTTGGGGAATGAAACAGGCATCAAAATCCAGGAAGCACAAAGAACCCCTCTCAAAATCGATAAAAATATGTCAACACCCTGACATCTAATAGTAAAACTTACGAGTCTCAGAGACAAAGAGAAAATCCTGAAAGCAGCTCGGGAGAAGAGATCTGTAACCTACAATGGTAGAAACATTAGATTGGCAACAGAACTATCCAGAGACCTGGCAGGCCAGAAAGGACTGGCAGGATATATTCAGAGCACTAAACGAGAAAAATATGCAGCCAAGAATACTATATCCAGCTAGGCTGTCATTGAAAATAGAAGGAGAAGGCACCTGGGTGACTCAGTTAGTTAAGTGACTGCCTTCAGCTCAGGTCATGATCCTGGAGTCCGGGGATCG
>NW_027908224.1:0-233 GCF_054177405.1 Leptonychotes weddellii
GAACAAATAGACCTAACAAACGTACACAGAAACCTTTTTTTTTTTTTTTACTGTATGGTGACTAACATAACAGGACCTTTTTTTTTTTTTTTTAAAGATTTTATTTATTTATTTGACAGAGAAAGACACAGCGAGAGAGGGAACATAAGCAAGGGGAGTGGGAGAGGGAGAAGCAGGCTCCCCGCAGAGCAGGGAGCCCCATGCGGGACTCGATCCCAAGACGCTGGGATCAT
>NW_027908225.1:0-233 GCF_054177405.1 Leptonychotes weddellii
CATTTACAGTAATTCAGAATTAGTAGGAAAACAGTTCACCAGTGTTTAGTTTTATATTGAGGTGTCCAGGTTGGAATAAAATAGTATAGGGGCACCTGGGTGGCTCAGTTGTGAAGCGTCTGCCTTCGGCTCAGGTCATGATCCCAGGGTCCTGGGATCGAGCCCCATGTCGGGTTCCCTGCTCAGCGGGAAGCCTGCTTCTCCCTCTCCCGCTCCCCCTGCTTGTGTTCCTG
>NW_027908226.1:0-233 GCF_054177405.1 Leptonychotes weddellii
GGATGGAGCTCCCACCTTGTTGCACCACACTGTCGGGGTTTCCAGGAGCTTCGAGTCTGGGTGCTGCCCCCTCCTCCAGCTTAGTTCTGGCTGGTAAGTCCCTTCCTACTACACCCCTCCACACCTCCTTCCCACAGACTCTCCCCTGTTCTCCTTTCCAATATCCACTTATAGCCACTGAGAGGTGGGGACCTTCCCAGCTTCCTCCTTCCCTGCACAATGACCCCTCCCTT
>NW_027908227.1:0-233 GCF_054177405.1 Leptonychotes weddellii
GAGAGAAGATTAAAACTCCAGCTTTCTCATGGATGACAAGGAGGAAAGATTGCTGCATCACCCACTGCTCAGTGTTGTTTGGAGGCTGATAACAAGGCAGAATAAAGCCAACGTGGAGCCTTTTCTCCAAGCTGCTCACAGAGCCAACTGTGACTAAACAGCACCATGAGCTGGCAATGGCTCTGTGCCGCTTGGGGCTTTGTTGCCTTTTGTTGGTTTTCTTTAAATCTCAG
>NW_027908228.1:0-233 GCF_054177405.1 Leptonychotes weddellii
CTTTTCTTTCTAAATATGACATCTGGCCTTAGGGAGACAAAGTGAATTCACCATCTTGAACATTCTGTTGGAGTCAGAATTTGAGGAGGGAGACCTCTGATAAGGAACATGGTTGCCATTTAAGGAGGAGCAGTTTATTTTAGAGATTTTATGGACTGTGTTCCCATCACCTGTGTTAACAGAGTATTGGTCTCCTCCCGTAATGTGATTCTTACTCCTTCCCAGAATGTAGA
>NW_027908229.1:0-233 GCF_054177405.1 Leptonychotes weddellii
GTTACACATACACCAAATAGTGTCCCACAGGTCACTGTGGCCCTGTTCATTTTTATTTCAATATTTTTTTTTATTATTTCGATTGGATAATTTTTATGGATCTGTCTCCAAGTTCACTTGCACTTTCTTCTGCCACCTTCAACTTGTTTTTAAAGCCCATCCAAGGACTTGTTCATTTCACACATTGTCCTTTTCAGTTATAGAAATCCTATTTGGTTCTTCATTACAGTTTC
>NW_027908230.1:0-233 GCF_054177405.1 Leptonychotes weddellii
TGTGGCTGAGGTCAAAGAGGTTGCTGCCTGTGTTCTCCTTTAGGATTTTGATGGACTCCTGTCTCACATTTAGGTCTTTCAACTATTTGGAGTCTATTTTTGTGTGTGGTGTAAGGAAATGGTCCAGTTTCATTCTTCTGTGTATATTTTGTTCTTTTAAGTGCATGACCAGACTATTTTCTTCTTGAGACCAACATTTCTGCATTAGATATAAGTGCATGAAATGACTTGTG
>NW_027908231.1:0-233 GCF_054177405.1 Leptonychotes weddellii
GCTATTAGTTTCAGAGACTCTCCCTGACCCTGGTGCTGAGTTAAGAGCTCAGGTGGTGTGGTGAGTGTTAACTGGGAAGGAGAGACCCAAGAGGGCTGTTTTTCCATTAAAAAAAAAGCGTTCTAACTTTTCCATCTTGTTACCAGAAATGGGAGTGCAGGACCGGGATCTGCCGGGGTTCTGGGCGGCAGGACTCCCATCCTCCCCTCCACCCACGCCCTCCCCCCAACTCC
>NW_027908232.1:0-233 GCF_054177405.1 Leptonychotes weddellii
TAGATGATAGATAAACAGAGAGGTAGAGAGATACATAGTATAAACACGGCACAATGTCAGAAATCGTCCCAGCAGGGTGACCAGTGGATGACTGTTGATTGTACTAATCTATTATTCTTGCAAGTCTTTTGCAGGTTTGGATGATTTCAAATTAAAAATTGGGGGAGAAAGTCAGTCACTGTTTAATATCCACACACATGTGTGTGCATATGTAGACACACACAGGCCAATGG
>NW_027908233.1:0-233 GCF_054177405.1 Leptonychotes weddellii
CTGGGTGGCTCAGTTGGTTAAGCGACTGCCTTCGGCTCAGGTCATGATCCTGGAGTCCCTGGATCGAGTCCCGCATCGGGCTCCCTGCTCAGCAGGGAGCCTGCTTCTCCCTCTGACCCTCCCCCCTCTCATGTGCTCTCTGTCTCTCTCATTCTCTCTGTCTCAAATAAATAAATAAAATCTTTAAAAAAAAAAGAAAGAAAATGTTCTGATTATATCAATTAGATAAATGT
>NW_027908234.1:0-1459 GCF_054177405.1 Leptonychotes weddellii
AACCCTCAGTTTGTTTTTCAGAGTCCATCGTCTCTCATGGTTCGTCTACCCCTCCGATTTCCCCTGCTTCATTCTTCCCCTCCTGCTACCTTCTTCTTCTTTTTTTTTTCTTAACATATATTGCATTATTTGTTTCAGAGGTAGAGATCTGAGATTCAACAGTCTTGCACAATTCACAGTGCTATCTTTGGGGTAAATACCCTGTAGTGCAATTGCTGGGTCATAGGGTAGCTCTATTTTCAACGTTTTGAGGAACCTCCATACAGTTTTCCAGAGTGGTTGCACCAGCTTGCATTCCCACCAACAGTGTAGGAGCGTTCCCCTTTCTCTCCGCATCCTCGCCAACATCTGTTGTTTCCTGACTTGTTAATTTTAGCCATTCTGACTGGTGTGAGGTGGTATCTCATTGAGGTTTTGATTTGTATTTGTATTTCCCTGATGCCGAGTGAACACCTTTTCTTGTGTCTGTTGGTCATTTGGATGTCTTCTTTGCAGAAATGTCTGTTCGTGTCTTCTGCCAATTTCTTCATAGGACTATTTGTTTTTTGGGTGTTGAGTTTGATAAGTTCTTTTTAGATTTTGGATACTAGCCCTTTATCTGATATGTCATTTGCAAATATCTTCTGCCATTCTGTCAGTTGTCTTTTGGTTTTGTTGATGTGTATAATATTTTTTAAGGATACTTTCATTCACAGTTCAAGCATAAAGCAATAGTGTACAAACACCTTATTCTGGTTATTAGTTATATCTCAGGGACGGGGAAGACAGATGGTGCAATCAAGGGGATGGACTCAAGGCATTTGTCATGTTTATTGCTTAACCTGGGTTATGGGTACACAAGGGTTTATTTTATAGCTTTCTGTAAAATTTAGTGTATTTGATATTTTTTTTTAAAGATTTTATTTATTTATTCATGAGAGAGAGAGAGAGAGAGAGACAGAGGCAGAGGGAGAAGCAGGCTCCCCGCGGAGCAGGGAGCCCGATGCGGGACTCGATCCCAGGACCCTGGGATCATGACCTGAGCCGAAGGCAGACGCTTAACCGACTGAGCCACCCAGGTGTCCCTGATATTTTTGATAAGTAACAAATAAAAGGTTTAGGGGCTGAAGTTCTTTATCATAAATGTATATTCATTTTACCAAACAGTTAAAATATCCTTAGCTACAGAGATGAAAATATCAATAATCAGCAATCCCACCATCACTGGAAAAAAAGAGTAACACTTTGCTGTGTTCCATTCCTTTATCTTTAATTTGCTTGCATATATGCAAATACATTGTATATACATTACATCGACGTTTCATAGAATTGTGATATCATATATGCAGTTTTTATGTTATCACTGTTTTGTTAACTTTTGTAATTAATATTAAATCACTTGGTATGAAGACAGGATTTAACTTAGATTTTTTAAAGATGTATTGTTTTAGAGCAGTTTTAAGCTCACAACAAAATTGAG
>NW_027908235.1:0-233 GCF_054177405.1 Leptonychotes weddellii
ACTGAGAGATGGGATCAAAATTTCAGGCATCGCCTCTCTTAGCCGCAGCTCTGCAGTTCTCGATGTTTCCGTTGTTCCTTCGCCTGGTATGCATAGGTCATGACTTTTTTGCTTAAACTCTGTGATATTCACAGGTTACGACTTGAGGTTTACTTTAATTTGTCCATCCTCTTCGTTTTTTGACATTCCAGGTTTAGGGTGATTTTTGACATTTTTGATTTGTCCATCCTCTT
>NW_027908236.1:0-233 GCF_054177405.1 Leptonychotes weddellii
GAGTCCCGCATCGGGCTCCCTGCTCGGCAGGGAGTCTGCTTCTCCCTCTGACCCTCCCCCCGTCTCATGTGCTCTCTCTCATTCTCTCTCTCTCAAATAAATAAATAAAATCTTTAAAAAAAAAAAAAAGAAACCCCTTCTTCCCCATGATAGTCTCCATATACTTTACTGATTTGCCCACCCAGTGATTTCGGGGATCCCCTCTTCATCTTTTCCCTGGAGAAGTATCACCA
>NW_027908237.1:0-233 GCF_054177405.1 Leptonychotes weddellii
TAGGTTACAGTCACGTGGCATTGCCATTACTCCTGAATTTCCCGTTTGGGGTTTTATTAGCTTGTAGTCAAAGGCGACATTGTGAAGACCGCTTATAAAACCGCTGAGAGAGGGAGAGTGGGATGGAGAAGCCAGGGAACTGCACAGAAAGTCGTTGAGAGGTTCCTGCGCAGAGTCAGAACCCAGACAAGCACTGGCCATGTGTGTTCCCCGCTAGAAGGGCAGGAGCCGCG
>NW_027908238.1:0-233 GCF_054177405.1 Leptonychotes weddellii
GTTACACATACACCAAATAGTGTCCCACAGGTCCCTGTGGCCCTGTTCATTTTTATTTCAATATTTTTTTTTATTATTTCGATTGGATAATTTTTATGGATCTGTCTCCAAGTTCACTTGCACTTTCTTCTGCCACCTTCAACTTGTTTTTAAAGCCCATCCAAGGACTTGTTCATTTCACACATTGTCCTTTTCAGTTATAGAAATCCTATTTGGTTCTTCATTACAGTTTC
>NW_027908239.1:0-233 GCF_054177405.1 Leptonychotes weddellii
CCTGAGCTCAGCTCCCCCCGCGAGGGCTCATCACCCCCCCCCCAGGTCTCCTCACACCCCAGGCTCTGAGGAGGGGATGGGCTGGTCCCCAGGTAGAGCGGCTGGGGCTAGGGGCTAGAGAGGTGGGCGGGGGAGGTAGTGCAGGGCTGAGACAGAAAAGCCCTGGAAAATCCGAAGAGACCCTGGGTACGCCTTGCCGGGGCGGGCAGGATACAGATGCAAGGCGGGGCCGG
>NW_027908240.1:0-233 GCF_054177405.1 Leptonychotes weddellii
TCCACATCTTGGTCAGATCTTGGACTTTCATTTCTTTTTTTTTTTTTTAAGATTTTATTTATTTCTTTATTTGAGAGAGATAGAACGCACGCAAGCGAGTGCAAGCAGGGGCAGGGAGAGGGACAAGCAGACTCCTCACTGAGCAAACAGCCCCATGAGGGGCTCCATCTCACTTCTCACAACCCTGAGATCATGACCCAGAGATCATGACCTGAGCCGAAACCAAGAGTCAG
>NW_027908241.1:0-233 GCF_054177405.1 Leptonychotes weddellii
GCTATTAGTTTCAGAGACTCTCCCTGACCCTGGTGCTGAGTTAAGAGCTCAGGTGGTGTGGTGAGTGTTAACTGGGAAGGAGAGACCCAAGAGGGCTGTTTTTCCATTAAAAAAAAAGCGTTCTAACTTTTCCATCTTGTTACCAGAAATGGGAGTGCAGGACCGGGATCTGCCGGGGTTCTGGGCGGCAGGACTCCCAGCCTCCCCTCCACCCACACCCTCCCCCCAACTCC
>NW_027908242.1:0-233 GCF_054177405.1 Leptonychotes weddellii
CAAAAATAAAATGCTTTCACCTTTCCAACCATTAATTCCAATGCCGGGGCATCTGTCCCTCAGAAACATTTGCACAATAGTTTAAGAAGCATTGTCTATAAAAGCAAAAAACTGGCAGTGTCCTAGTTTTTGGCCACGAAAGAAAACAATCCAATAGACCTATACAAACTATTTTCTTTCTTTCTTTTTTTTTTTTTTTAAAGATTTTATTTATTTGAGAGCGAGAATGAGAG
>NW_027908243.1:0-233 GCF_054177405.1 Leptonychotes weddellii
GATAGCAAATTTTAGCCACGTCCCTCTCCACTACTTTTCTCTTTCACTTAGCTTGAGTGGGTAAAAG
This sequence comes from Leptonychotes weddellii, assembly GCF_054177405.1. NCBI lineage: Eukaryota > Metazoa > Chordata > Mammalia > Carnivora > Phocidae > Leptonychotes > Leptonychotes weddellii. The sequence continues at coordinate 68 of NW_027908243.1, forward strand.
AATAACTGTATTTGGAACATTTAAAGAAAAGAAAGAAAGAAGAAAGAAGAAAGAAAGAAAGAAAGAAAGAAAGAAAGAAAGAAAGAAAGAAAGAAAAGAAAGAAAGAAAGAAAGAAAGAAAGAAAGAAAGAAGAAAGAAAGAAAGAAAGAAAGAAAGAAAGAAAGA
>NW_027908244.1:0-233 GCF_054177405.1 Leptonychotes weddellii
AGGGAGACGCCTTTGTTCAGCTGACAAAGACTGAAAATCCAGCCAGGGATTGTCGCAGGTTGGATGGGGTCTTCACATCCTTCTGTAGGATTCAGGGCTGCTGGGCCGAACCCTTGCTGACAGCCTAGAGGCACCTCTTCCGATCCCGCTCCTTTTCTTTTGAGGCCCTAAACCATTCCCTTGAGCCTGCCAGAATCCTCGCAGACTCCCAGCAAAAATACCCAGCTGTGTGC
>NW_027908245.1:0-1458 GCF_054177405.1 Leptonychotes weddellii
TTGGGGATTCTCTCCATGGATTTGCCTGCTGGTGCTTTGCTTGAAAATCTTCTAAGTTCCAAAGTCACTTCACATGCATTTCACGGGCATGTTTTTCTCCCGAACAAGAGTGTTTGTTCCTTGATGAGAATAATGTCTTCTAATTCTTTGGCAACTCCAGGAATAATGAGCCTCACTCATCATACATGTGCGGGCGCGCGCACACACGCAAACTCATCTCTTCTGACTTCCACAGCCACACTGGGAAGGGAGGCCCCCAGTCAATGCTGCTAATTAACTAGCCAGGGTGTCCTCAGCCTTGCCTCTTGCCCTTGCCCCTTTGTTTGCAGGGATGGCAGCTGCCTCTGCACATAAGGAAGGTTGCAGAAAAGCACAGCTCCAGCAGCGAGAGCCAGAAAATCCTAGGAACAATCGATTCTTTCGGCTAGAGTGTTATGTCTCTGGGGATAATTTCAGCTCTATGGTGAACAAGCTGCCCGTGAGTGCTAGGGACTAATTGCAGGAAACTGGAGCCCGGGGAGTACCTACTGTGTGCCTCGTGTCTGTTCCCCACCCTAGGTGCTTGTCCCTTTCAGCCATTTGTCAGCACTGCTTCCTTTGCCAGTCTTTCTCTGTGTCTGTCTGGAAGGTTCCATCTACCCTGTTAAGCTCAAATAGCACCCCGTGGTGAAGTCCCCAGAAAAAGTGTCTTCTCTTTTCTTCTGTTGTCATCACACTTTGTTGGCCCAGCTCAGCATAAGAGTGCATTGCTCACCTGTTTGCCTCTGCGGCTGGGTGGGCTCCTTAAGGCCAGGACCCAGTTTTCTTTTTCTGGATCTTTGGGTCCTCCGTGGACAGACAGGTCCATGCTTGTCAGGTAATAATAAATACATTCCTGTTGAATTAAATTAAATTAATTGTTGCTGAGGACAGCAGAAGGCAAGATTCAGAAAGAGTGAACACAGGACTTAAATACAGTGACTCATAAATAAATATGTATTTCTCTCCTTTATTATGGCTCATGGATAGACAAAGAAGGAGAGAAAGGAAAGGAAATAGGAGAGGTGAGGATTGATAAGGTCTTTCCCTCTCTAGCTGAGCTTCTTTTTTTTTTAATTTAATTTAATTTTATTATGTCATGTTAGTCACCATACAGTACATCATTAGTTTTTGATGTGGTGATCCACGATCCATTGTTTTCGTATAACACCCAGTGCTCCATGTAGTAAGTGCCCTCCTTAATACCCATCACCGGGCTAACCGATCCCCCCATCCCCCTCCCCTCTAAAACCCTCAGTTTGTTTCTTGGAGTCCATGGTTTGTCTCCCCCTCCTATTCCCCCCCTTCATTTTTCCCTTCCTTCTCCTAATGTTCTCCATGCTATTCCTTATGTTCCACAAATAAGCGAAACCATATGATAATTGACTTTCTCTGCTTGACTTATTTCACTTAGCACAATCTCCTCCAGTCCCATCCATG
>NW_027908246.1:0-233 GCF_054177405.1 Leptonychotes weddellii
GTTACACATACACCAAATAGTGTCCCACAGGTCACTGTGGCCCTGTTCATTTTTATTTCAATATTTTTTTTTATTATTTCGATTGGATAATTTTTATGGATCTGTCTCCAAGTTCACTTGCACTTTCTTCTGCCACCTTCAACTTGTTTTTAAAGCCCATCCAAGGACTTGTTCATTTCACACATTGTCCTTTTCAGTTCTAGAAATCCTATTTGGTTCTTCATTACAGTTTC
>NW_027908247.1:0-233 GCF_054177405.1 Leptonychotes weddellii
CTGGGGCTGAAGGCCATGAGGTCGGTCTTGGGCAGGCCCTCCCCGGAGCACACCCTCTGCCGCCTCTGCTGCGAGTACGACCAGCTCCCCACCGCGCTGGAGCACACCAGCGTGGGCTTCCCAGGCGCGCACGCGCCCTCCGCGGGCGGAGCCGAGCAGCGCAGCGCCGTGTACAGCAGCAGCGTGAGCACCAACAGGCTGGACACCGCGCAGATGGCGATGATCAGGTACAC
>NW_027908248.1:0-233 GCF_054177405.1 Leptonychotes weddellii
AGCGCTTTCTCATTTTAAACAGGGCACTTGGTACACAGTCTCTCGGTATGGGTACCTGTTTACAAATATTTAGTCTTTACATTAACGTATTCCCTCTCCTGTAGAAAGCCATGGATACTCTAGTAATCAAAGCTGCATGTTTATCATATTTCTCTAACCTACAACAACTAATTACATAGCCACGCCCTACAGGTCCCTTGCTTTTCCCCTCACAAAGGCCCTCACATCGCGGG
>NW_027908249.1:0-233 GCF_054177405.1 Leptonychotes weddellii
GCTTTAGGTCCTGGGATGTGTGTGTGTGTGTGTATGTGTGTGTGTGTGTGTGTGTGTATGGTCAGAGGATAGCACTGATGCTCCTTATATTTCAAACCTGGGCTGGGAGGCTTCATCTGAATAAAGTGCCTTAGTACAGCTTTCTCAAATTGTCATAAATGCCTTTGAGTGTAAATGACTGAGTCAGCTATCTCTCTCAAGTCAACTCTGCCACTGAGACTATGGTGGATGAC
>NW_027908250.1:0-233 GCF_054177405.1 Leptonychotes weddellii
CCCATGGCGGGTTCCCTTGTCTTGACAAGGATTAGAGTTGGGATGGTTTTGAGGACAGGAGCTTGAGCTGGCTGACTGGAACCCCACAGTGACTACTGGCAACTTTGAGATGTCCTCTCTTGGCATCATGCATGACAGGGGTATGTTTGAGAGCAGAGACTTAAGGGAACGGGAAGGGAGAAAATGAAGATAGTGAGGATTGAGAAATTGTAGAAAGCTGCCGCCAGGCTAGG
>NW_027908251.1:0-233 GCF_054177405.1 Leptonychotes weddellii
GTTACACATACACCAAATAGTGTCCCACAGGTCCCTGTGGCCCTGTTCATTTTTATTTCAATATTTTTTTTTATTATTTCGATTGGATAATTTTTATGGATCTGTCTCCAAGTTCACTTGCACTTTCTTCTGCCACCTTCAACTTGTTTTTAAAGCCCATCCAAGGACTTGTTCATTTCACACATTGTCCTTTTCAGTTCTAGAAATCCTATTTGGTTCTTCATTACAGTTTC
>NW_027908252.1:0-233 GCF_054177405.1 Leptonychotes weddellii
TAAATTTCTTTTTAAGTATTATTTTCAATGAATCCCACAAATTTTATTTCCATTTAGTTTTAAATGATTTTTTAAAAATTTATCTTGAGACTCCCTTAATCCATATGCTGTTTATAAATGTGTTGTTTAATCCCCAAATATTTGTGTGTTTTCCAGCTATCTTTTGTTATCAATTTCTAGCAAAATTCCATTATGGTCAGATAGTGTAATTTGTATGTTTTCTTTTTTTTTTT
>NW_027908253.1:0-233 GCF_054177405.1 Leptonychotes weddellii
GTTGATCACCATACATTAGATCATTAGTTTTTGATGTAGTGTTCCATGATTCATTGTTTGTGCATAACACCCAGTGCTCCATGCAGAATGTGCCCTCTTTAATACCCGTCACCAGGCTAACCCATCCTCCCACCCCCCTCCCCTCTAGAACCCTCTGTTTGTTTTTCAGAGTCCATCGTCTCTCATGGTTCGTCTCCACCTCCGATTTTCCCCCCTTCATTCTTCCCCTCCTG
>NW_027908254.1:0-233 GCF_054177405.1 Leptonychotes weddellii
CCCCCCCCCCCCCCCCCCCCCCCCCCCCCCCCCCCCAAAAACAGGTGTTGGTGGAAAGCTAGCATTAAACCTGCTATGGGTTGAATTATGTCCCCTCAAAATCTCTGTGTTGAAGTCTTAAACCCAAGGACCTCAGAATGTGACCTTATTTGGAGACGGGGTCCTTGCAGATGTGACTGATGAAGATGAGGTCACGCGGGAGTCAGGTGAGCCCCGAACTCAATATGGAGTCC
>NW_027908255.1:0-233 GCF_054177405.1 Leptonychotes weddellii
GTGGCACCAGCGCAGGGTGGCGAAGGGCACGCACAGCAGCCAGACCGTGGGGGCCTGCGTGCCCTGCCACTCACCAGCCCCGTGATGGTGCACAAGGGCCCTAAAATCGGACCGCCCGGCTTCCCCCTCTGTAGAATGGAGAGAGTAGCAGTACCTACGACAGAATGGCTGCCAGGAACAAAGGAGTTCAGCGAACATATGGCTAGAATGTCAGTAAGTGTGAGGCACTGAAA
>NW_027908256.1:0-1458 GCF_054177405.1 Leptonychotes weddellii
GCCTTCTCAAGAAACAAGAAAGGTCTCAAATACACCACCTAACCCTACACCTAAAGGAGCTGGAGAAAGAACAGCAAATAAAGCCTAAATCCAGCAGGAGAAGAGAAATAATAAAGATCAGAGCAGAAATCAATGAAATAGAAACCAAAAGAACAGTAGAACAGATCATGGAACTAGGAGCTGGTTCTTTGAAAGAATTAACAAGATTGATAAACCCCTGGCCAGACTTATCAAAAAGAAAAGAGAAAGGACCCCACTAAATAAAATCATGAATGAAAGAGGAGAGATCACAACCAACACCAAAGAAATACAAACAATTATAAGAACATATTATGAGCAGCTATATGCCAGCAAATTAGATAACCTGGAAGAAATGGATGCATTCCTAGAGATGTATCAACTACCAAAACTGAACCAAGAAGAAATAGAAAACCTGTACAGACCTATAACCACTAAGGATATTGAAGCAGTCATCAAAAATCTCCCAACAAACAAAAGCCGAGGACCAGATGGCTTCCCAAGGGAATTCTACCAAACATTAAAAGAATAATTAATACCTATTCTTCTGAAACTATTCCAAAAAATAGTAATGGAAGGAAAACTTCCAAACTCGTTTTATGAGGCCACCATTACCTTGATTCCAAAACCAGACAAAGACCCCATCAAAAAGGAGAATTACAGACCAATATCCCTGATGAACATGGATGCAAAAATTCTCACCAAAATACTAGCCAATAGGATCCAACAGTACATTAAAAGGATTATTCACCAAGACCAAGTGGGATTTATCCCTGGGCTGCAAGGTTAGTTCAACATCGCAAATCAATCAATGTGATACAATACATTAACAAAAGAAAGAACAAGAACCATATGATCCTCTCAATAGATGCAGAAAAAGCATTTGACAAAGTACAGCATCCTTTCTTGATCAAAACTCTTCAGAGTATAGGGATAGAGGGTACGTACCTCAATATCATAAAAGCCATCTATGAAAAACCCACAGCGAATAATCATTCTCAATGGGGAAAAACTGAGAGCTTTCCCCCTAAGGTCCGGAACGCGGCAGGGATGTCCACTATCACCACTCTGTTCAACACAGTATTAGAAGTCCTAGCCTCAGCAATCAGACAACAAAAAGAAATAAAAGGCATCCGAATCGGTAGAGAAGAAGTCAAACTCTCACTCTTTGCAGATGAAATAATACTTTATGTGGAAAACCCAAAAGACTCCACCCCAAAACTGCTAGAACTCATACAGGAATTCAGTCAAGTGGCAGGATATAAAATCAATGCACAGAAATCAGTGGCATTCCTATACACCAACAACAAGACAGAAGAAAGAGAAATTAAGGAGTCAATCCCATTTACAATTGCACCCAAAACCATAAGGTACCTAGGAATAAATCTAATCAAAGAGGCAAAGGATCTGTACTCAGAAAACTATAAAATACTCATGAAA
>NW_027908257.1:0-233 GCF_054177405.1 Leptonychotes weddellii
TGCAGATCGGTCCCACCTTGCAGCTGAGAGGGTACCCCTGAGGCCCAGAGACAGAGATAAGGGGCTGGACCTAAGAAGAGAAACACATAATTGGGCCTAGGTTTCCCAGCCTTGTCCAAACAGAAGCATCACTGGGGGCACTTTGTCCAAGACAGATTCCCAGGCAACTTTCCCAGAGTTGGGTGTGGGGTAAGATTTTATTTATTTATTTATTTATTTATTTATTGAGAGAG
>NW_027908258.1:0-233 GCF_054177405.1 Leptonychotes weddellii
TGCAGATACATGAATAACCTTATTGTGTAAGTACTTCCCGTGGGGTATACATTATCCGTAGTTCAAATTAAGTTGCACGTCTGGAATTTCACCTGGCAACTCCATTGTCAAGGACACTCCGCTGCAGGGCGGGGACTAGGGTGAGGCAGGTGAGGAACTCAGCTTGGGTACAAGATTTAAGACAGCACTGAAAAAAAAACCCATTGTCGAGATAAGTAATATTTTAACACGAC
>NW_027908259.1:0-233 GCF_054177405.1 Leptonychotes weddellii
TTTTTTTTTATTATTATGTTATGTTAATCACCATACATTACATCATTAGTTTTTGATGTAGTGTTCCATGATTCATTGTTTGCATATAACACCCAGTGCTCTATGCAGAACATGCCCTCCTTAATACCCATCACCATGTTAACACAGGCCCCACCCCCCTCCCCTCTAGAACCCTCAGTTTGTTTTTCAGAGTCCATAGTCTCTCATGGTTCATCTCCCCCTTTTGAATTAGT
>NW_027908260.1:0-233 GCF_054177405.1 Leptonychotes weddellii
CAGTATCCTGAGATCATGACCTGAGCCAAAATCAAGTCAGATGCTTAACTAACTGAGCCACTCAGGTGCTCCTCAAATATTAACTTTTTTATATGATTAACAGTTTAAAAAAATGACAATGTGTAAATAACTCTAAATACACAGTTAATAATATTTAATAATTTAGTCTGAGAGTAAATTGTTTTAGGAAAAAGATCTCGCAGGAAAGATATGAAGCTGAGTGCATATCATAT
>NW_027908261.1:0-233 GCF_054177405.1 Leptonychotes weddellii
TGGCACTGCAGACGCCCTGGGGAGCCCGGGTCACGGCCCCCCTTCAGGGATGAGTCAACTGAGGACCCCCGGGGGCATTCACATGCCCCGGGATCGCAGCTGGGGAGCTCCAGGACAAGCCCCCAGAGTCCCTGGAGGATGTGGTCTCAGTCCGTCAGCAACCCGGCCTCTCTCCTGCCAGGACACTCCAGAGGCTGACGCCCCCTTGGTGTCCTGGGGTTTGCTCCCTGGAC
>NW_027908262.1:0-233 GCF_054177405.1 Leptonychotes weddellii
GATGCGGGACTCGATCCAGGGACTCCAGGATCATGACCCGAGCCGAAGGCAGTCGCCCAACCAACTGAGCCACCCAGGCGCCCCGCGGCTGGCTCTTGATTTTGGCTCAGGTCATGATCTCAGGGTCCTGGGATTGATCCCCGTGTCGGGCTCCGTGCTCAGAGCACAGTCGGCTTGAGGATTTCTCTCCCTTTTTCCCTGCCCCTCCTCCTCCTCAAATAAATTAATTTTTT
>NW_027908263.1:0-233 GCF_054177405.1 Leptonychotes weddellii
ATTTCATGGTGTTCTAGAGTTTTGTCTTGTGGAGGAAAACATCTCTGAGACCATACTCTTCCAACCCCCATTAGGGCCCACTGAATTACCAAATCTTAACAGAGAGAATAGTTCGTCCTCATATGCCTTTCTTATAATTATCCTACTATTCGGTAAAACATTTTGTTTCTTTGTTTTGCTTTGTCTTTGAAAGGGGTGGATTGTTGGTAGGAGTGGAGAGGCATGTGGGAAGG
>NW_027908264.1:0-233 GCF_054177405.1 Leptonychotes weddellii
CTTAACTTCTGATCATCTGTACACCAGGCCCACCGTACAACTGCTGGAGAAAGTGGAAGAGTGAACACTACAACCAGGTGAGGAGCGAAGGTGACGCTGTGCGGGGCGCAGACGCACTGCCAAGTCAAGAGAGAAGCAAGCCTCAGAGACCCTCTGTCTCTGCCCACTTCCCTACTCCACTGCAGCAGGCCTCCCCTTCCGAGCCCACAGCGCAGGGGCTAGGAAGCCCCGCT
>NW_027908265.1:0-233 GCF_054177405.1 Leptonychotes weddellii
CCCGGCCCGCAGGCAGCTGTGGCAGGACCCGGAATCTGGTGGGAGGGGGAGGGGTGGCATGCACCTGACTCGGACACAGGAGGGAGCCGTGTCTCTGCAGAGGGGCTCGGGCACACAGCGCAGGCGCAGCATAGGAGGGAGCGATTACCCACATCCTGTGCCTGTCAGGTGTCCCTGCGGGCGGGCTTTCCCTTGGCTCATCCGGATCACTGGGCCGGCAGAGCCTTGTGAGG
>NW_027908266.1:0-233 GCF_054177405.1 Leptonychotes weddellii
CCTGGGTGGCTCAGTCGTTAAGCGTCTGCCTTCGGCTCAGGTCATGGTCCCAGGGTCCTGGGATCGAGCCCCACATCGGGCTCCCTGCTCGGCAGGAAGCCTGCTTCTCCCTCTCCCACTCCCGCTGCTTGTGTTCCCTCTCTCGCTGTATCTCTCTCTGTCAAATAAATAAAAAATCTTTAAAAAAAAAAAAAATTTTACTTTTCCTTTATATTCACGAGTTCTCATTTTTG
>NW_027908267.1:0-12865 GCF_054177405.1 Leptonychotes weddellii
GGCTCCCCGCTTCATACCTCAAAACCAACTGCCTGTGATATTCTGTTTGTAGAGATCCAGATCTATCTTCCTACATCTCAGGCTGATTTCGTGGGTGTTCAGAGTGGTGTGGTAGATACCCAGCTCAATTCCGGGGACTGGTTGGAATAGGGTCCCCTACTCTTCCGCCATCTTCTTTTTCTGAGAAAATCATTAATTACATACAGATTCTCAAAGTGATTGGCTCAGATTTGAGTAACATGTTCTATAATTTTTCAAATGCCTTTGCATCAGATTACTTCTCCATCCTGATTCTTATTTATATGTAATTCCCATCCTTTTTCGTGATCAGATCAGACCAGGGTTTATCAGCCCGGGCACTACTGATGTTTTGGGTGAAACAGTTCTTTGTTGTGGGGCTTGTCCTGACATGGCTGGCAACCTCCCTCCCTCTACCCACCAGATGCCAGTAGCGTCCATTTTTACCCAAATGTGACAACCAAAAATTTCTCCAGACATTGCCAAATGTCCCCTCGGGGAAGGGGTGGACAAAATCACTCATGTTGAAAACTACCAGATTAGATGGTTTTTCTAGATTTTTAAAATTTTATTCTGCACTACCACTCTACCACTAGAAACAACCACTGGATACCTTAAACTTATGAGTAAGGAAAATGACGATTCGGGGTGATATCCTAAATCCTCACTGCTAATGTGAGATGAATTTTTGAGTGGGTAAAGATTGCCTCTAAGGTGAGCTGTCTACTTTGTGGGATGCCTGGGAGTCACGATCTGCCCCTCACCCTTTGACATTGAAGGAGTAGACTCATATGAAGGCAATAAATGAGGATGAGAAAGAGAGAAAGAAAGAAAGAAAGAAAGAAAGAAAGAAAGAAAGAAAGAAAGAGAAAGAAAGAGAAAAGAAAGAAAGAAAGAAGAAAGAAAGAAAGGAAGAAAAAAGAAAGAAAGGTAAAGAGAAAGAGAGAAAGGGAAAGAAAGAAAAAGGAAGGAAGGAAGAACAATTAGATTCATTCTTTTAGTTCTATCATTTTTCAGTCTTCATTTTTTGTGTGTGCTTTCTTTGGATCCATTTTGTTTGTTTGTCTAAATGCCTGGGCCGGCTGCTTCATCTATATCTGACTGTTCTTACCTATTCCCTGCCACTCCGTGGAGTTGAGTGAGACTCAAGGAGGCTTCTGTATCCCCCAGCCTGGCCCATGCACATAGATCTTTTTGTTCCACACAAGAGGTCATTGGCTTTCCCATGGATGTTTCATCATTTTGGAGACGTCTGTGCTTTGCCAGCTCTTCCCAAAGTTCCCAGCTCTCTCCATGATTTGGATATTTAGTGTTTTCTATTTTCCTCGAAGACTGAGTTGCCATTATTGTTTAGTTTCCTTTGTGTGTTTGGTTCATTTCAGAGTGGAAGAAAGGCTAGAGGCGCCTTTGATGTACCATGTCATCCAAAATCCAATGTACTAATTACGTAGGGTTTGAGTTGGGCAAACTATATTGTTGGCTGCTAATTTGCAACAAGTTTGTGCAACTTGTGGGAAAAGCCACTTGCCATGTCACTTGCTTAAACCAGTCCTCAGAACCATCATCCAAATCCTCATTTTTGACAAACTAAATTGCATTACCACTCTACCACTAGAAATAGCAAACAGGGATGCCTGAGTAGCTCAGTCAGTTAAGCATCTGCCTTCAGCTCAGGTCATGATTCCAGGGTGCTGGGGTCCAGCCCCACATTAGTCTCTTTGCTCGGTAGGGAGTCTGCTTCTCCCTCTGCCTGCCGCTCCCCTTGCTTGTGTGCTCTCTCTCTCTCTGACAAATAAATAAATAAAATCTTCAAAAAGAAAGAAAGAAAGAAAGAAAGAAAGAAAGAAATAGCAAACACAATTCCAGTCTGTTGCATTAATGATTTAAAATAATGCTTTTCTCTCCACAGACACATTTCATTAGTGATGAGTCCTAGACACTTGGTGGCTCAGTGTTTCTGATGATTGGAGGTGTAAGTGCCACCAGCAAAACGTGGATGTCAAGGAGTGTTACCTGGAAAACATGAGAAATGAGAGCTCTCTGCTTCCCTGTGGAACACAGATTTTATAGACAAAACCGGCCAACCTCACAGGCTTACGAGTTGTCCATACACTTTTCTAAATAAAATATACTCTTCACGTCCTTAAACTACAAAATCATGTTCAGAATTTAAATTTGAAACTATATATACCCCTTCAGTCTCAAAATTTTCTCCTGTTAGGCTGAGAGGACTTGAAATTAATGAAATATAAACTCTGAAAATGACCTACCACTCGGAGGCAGTAGTGACCATTTTATTAAAAACAGTTCGTCATTGCTAAGTGAAATGTCAAATTTTGGCTTGCAGTGGCAACTCAGGGGCAGGATAAGGAGACTAGCTGTTCTTCAAGATCTTATTCTTCCCACTTAGTATTGTGTTTTGTGTGGTGGAAAAATGCAATTTTTTAAAACCTACTTATAATTAATATATATACAATCAGACAAAATGAATTATAAGATGCTTCTAAAAGCTTTAAGAAGATCAAAAATTGGTGCAAAAAGTTTTACTCTCATTTTAAAAGGAACATGCAATGCTTTATACAACCCTGAGAATGCCATTAATGTCAGTGAAATGATATCTTTATGATATGAGTCATAATTCTTGGTACTGTTGAGCAATGGGAAACTATTAATAACTTTAGGTTAATAGGATAGGTCTCTTCTTAGCTTCAAGAAAAGTAATTTTGGAATTCTAAGTCACCAACTATTTTATGATGTGACAGTCCAGTAATTTCACTTGTTCTACCTTTCTTCATTAGAAATTGTGATTTGTGTGTGGGTGGTGTCAGAATTTTGTAATTCCTTAAAAAGTTTCAAGACTTAAGTTTCCTATATTGTCCTGAGACATTTTTCAAAAACGGAAGGACTTGTATTGACCAAATTCACAGCTTGTATTGATGATGTTAGAAAAAGTGATTGACTAATACTCTCCATATAATTAATTTGTAACCCATCAAAGGGATCCAATCACTTGTTTTGGGGTGCAGTTGCTCGTTACTTGCTGGGACAAAACTCATTAGCCCTCAGTGTTTACAGTACTCCTCCCTTCCCCATATGCTACAGAAAATCCTTTATTAGCCAGGTCATTTTCTCCCCATTGTCTGCTCTACCTTCTAATCATGAAGGGGGAGAAGGCCATGTTTTCCAGGAAGGAGATTAAAAACACATAAAGAAAAAATTCTGGCAAGTGGGGAAAGAATGGTGCTTGAGTCGGTGCTAAGAAGAGAGTAAGGGTTTGGTGTATGAGAGTTTTCTCAACAGAATTAGGAAGCAGAAGAAGGGACTCACCTGAGACCTTTAACCCTTTTGATGTGCTTTGAGGTGCACCTGCTAAGAATAGACTTCAATTTTCATTGCTCTTGGTTGTTGGATTGTGCTGCTTTTTTTATTTTTAAAGATTTTATTTATTTATTTGAGAGAGAGAGTACATGAGCTGGGGTGGGGGTGTCAGGGAGGGGCAGAGGGAGAGGGAGAAGCAGACTCCCTGCTGGGCATGGAGCCCAACGTGGAGCTCAATCCCAAGACCCTGAGATCATGCCCTGAGCCGAAGGCAGACACTTAACTGACTGAGCCACCTGGGCGCCCCTGTGCTTCTTTAAACATGACCTCCTATAGTGGACCCTAAGCAACGTGAACCTCCCCCATAATTTATTCAGGGTGTGTCTCTATCTAGAATGGAAATTTTAAGCTGATAGTGATTAAGAAATCACTATTTACTTTTGAAACAGTAATTTTTAAATAAATATTTAAAGAGCAAATTGTTTAGCATGCGTTACTTTGTCCTGGACTAGTATTTGTCATGCTGTTGGGGTCTATGACTATCATGTAATATGATAGGGATTCTTACTGTATTAACACTTGCATAACATTTGCGAATCATATAAGCCTCTATTTTTTAGTGGTATTTTTTTGATAAATTTTTTTCTGGTTTTAAAATTGGTATTTTGGGGGAAAGTACAGAAGATAAGAAAGAAAGAAAGAAAGAAAGAAAGAAAGAAAGAAAGAAAGAAAGAAAGAAAGAAAGAAAGAAAGAAAGAAAGAAAGAAAAAGAAAGAAAGAAATGTTACTCATAATTTTAAATTAGAGATACTTGTTGCTAAACTCTTGGCTTACATTTGTTTACTCTTTTCATGTGGCTAAATATGTAGAAAATTTTTCAAAACAAACTGTATTTAAGGTTTTTTTCCTAATAACATTGTTGTGGCTGAGAAGTGTAGTTTTAATTCTATGAATCTAGCAGAATTTTTTTTCTAAGAGAAAAAAGGGAGAATAGATATTTGGGGCCAGCTAATTCTCTGTCACAGGTTCCTAGCAGTGAAATACTGGGTCAAAATCTCCTTTGCCTTCTAGAATACCCTGATATAGGTAGCCAGTGTGCTCCTCCGAAATGTTCTACTCTATTCTCTCCAGTAGTACAGAAGACTGTCTGCCTCATCTAGCTTGTGCCAACACTTAGTACTATCGTTGAAACGAATTGTTCGACCGTTTGATAGGAAAAAAACCCAACCCAAATCATCACTATATTTGCTATATTTATGATTATTAGTAGGACTAATTTTTTTCATGTGTTCATTGGCCATGTGCGTTTCTTCTTTGTGAGGTGCCTTTTTATGTCTTTAGCCCATTTTTGATGTCTGCATTCAGTCATTTCGGACATGATGCTGCTTTAAATTAGTATCTCCAGCAAGGAGAGACAGGGCATTTTTTGTGCGTGGCATTAAGATTTAAAAACAACCTTAACACAAACAACAGACTTCCTTAGGCTTGTGGAAAAACCTTACTGGAAAAACAACAAAATGGTAAAGTGTTATTTGGCTCCCTTATAACTTAGGAAATTCAAGCTCTTGGCTTTATCTGGATGCAGCAGGCAAACCAAAAAGACTGGAAAATACCCTCTACATTCCTCTAAATTCTCAGAAAGTAGTGAAGCTACGTCCTCGCCAACTTCCCAATCATCATGGTGGGGAAAATGGGGCTCACCAACAATACGTGGGTCCTGTTTTGGTGGTTCTTAGGCAGGACCCCTCATAGTATGGTTGAGAATAAAATACACCAATCTGTTTGCTGCAGCTGTGGGCAACAGTGCACCAATCCAAGCAAAAGTTGACATTTCTGGTGAGTATACATTTAATATAGAAAAATATTTCTGTAAGTGGGTGACTCACTTGATAAGCTGGTTGATCACTCACAGGGTCATCCAACTTAAGCTGTGTCTACCCCAACCCCACTGTGTGATACAACTTCATGAGAGATACCCAGGCTACACACAGTTGATAGTTGTTTGTCCATTTCTAAAGGCAACTGACTGGGTTGGCTTTAAAATGGGTGATCTCAATTGTGACTTGAATAGTGAAGTAAATCATCATCTAGAATTTCCAAATAAGTGAAAGTAAAGCTCTTATTTTTGATGGGTATAACTTTCTAATTTCAGAGTTGCCTTCTGATTCTTCTCTCTTCCATAACTTACAAGAATTAACCATTTGATGATAAATTACATAGAATTACTGTCTTGGGATTTGGGGCTGTATGTGACTAAACACCCATCATTCACATTAAACTGAGAAAGGCATTACACTTCTTCTAATCAGATAAATAATTCCGAAGCAGATCATCTCCGATTGCACTTTAGGTGGGATTTGCTATAATTTTGAAACGTTTCCCTCACGAACAAGTATTGAATAGCAGGGTATTTTCAGTTTCTGTAGTCTTATTACATGTTTATTCTCTTCTAAGCCTATAAAGCCCCCAAACTGAATCTTTATTCTCCTGTTTCTTTTAGACAGCAGAGCTGTGCCCCAGTTGATTAATAGATCAAGACTTGCAGAATATGGCTGTACTTCTCTGCTCTATTATTGACTTTTTGTTCCATCCCAACAAAAGTCATTTAATTTTTCAATTTCTAGATCTCTCTATAAAAAGGAGGTCACAGAGCACTTAAAAGAATTGCATTGTTCTGGTGTTCTGGTGCTCGAATTATCAAAATGAAATAATATTAAATGACTTTGTGTAATTTTTTTTTCTACATCCTAGAATACCTTGAAACCATTCAAAATTCTCTGCCTGCACATAATAGGGAGCACCAAGAAATGGTGAGACAGGCTTCCAAGGTCATGGTGGAGAAATGGTGAGACAGGCTTCAAGGTCATAGTAGAGATGCTGGAAAGCCCAGAATCTGATTAAACTGATTAAAGTTTAATCAAGTTCAAGTTTTCAAGTAAGTCAAGGTTTGTGTATGCAAAGAGAGTCTTGGTCATGAAAACTTGACATGAACTTGAATTTTTCACCATTACCAGCATTTCCCTTGGCTAAGACTTACTGCTTTGAGGCAACTTACCTAGGTGTAGCACCACCAAATAATTTTGATAGTTTATCACCATCATGTAAAGTCCCAGCCTTAATAGCTACTTTTGAGCTGCGTAAGGGGGTGAAGATCAGAGAAAGATATGTTGGATTCCACGGTAGAAAGCTCAAGTAGGGCAGGTGAGAGTAGATGCAGAGGGGCACTTGAAAGTCTCCTAGAGAAGGAGCGGGCACCAAGAGGGAAGGGGACAACCCTGATCACTGGTCCACACAGAATTTTCCTTATATTAACCGTGAGGATTTGGGGCTGTGGAAGCCATGATGTGGTTCTAGGAGTCTCTCAGGGGCTGAGCACAAAGATCTTTTCCACTGGAGATGGTTTTTCCTCTTGCACATGAAAGTCTTGTGGATGGTGGATTGCTTTTGAGTGTGGCTTTAAATGAGAGTAGAAGATGTTTTCCTCAGAAAATAAGAGAATTCTATTGAAGAGAAGAATGTAGAAGAAGAAAATAAGATATAATCACAGGATAGAAAATGATGATTCTCAATGTGTCTTTGAAGAGTGATCACGTCTGTCTTGTGAGCTAGCCCCTGAAAGGCTACATGTCATTGTATACTTTAATGGGTTGTAGGGTTAAGAAAAAAGTGGAGGGCCTAAGAAGCAGTTTGTTATTTCAAATGCTAAAGAAAGGTCAAGGGGCATGTCCGAAACTGTCTGAAGATCTACTTTGGAAAATGAGAATTTTGCTAGTGAGGGAGGGCCCTGAGACATAGAAACCTTGTGTTCAGTCTTAGTCAACAGTTAAAGTTTTGTCCCTCCCTTGGTATCCCAGTGATTAATTTTCATAATCAAATTCACTGGTGTGGAGGGGAAGGAAGTAGAGTCAAGGGACGTCGTTTCCTTAAATATTGCTTTCTAGGGGGCAAAGGTCACCTGACAGTTAACCAAGGGTCAAATTGGAGGTTCTAGATCGTGGCAGAAAAGTGGGAAGTGGGGGCACCTGGGTGGCTCAAAGAGTTTGTCTGCCTTGGGCTCAGGTCATGATCCTAGGGTCCTGGGATGGAGCCCCATGTCATCTCATGGGGCTCCCTGCTCAGTGGGGAGCCTGCTTCCCCCTCTCCCCACCTGCTTGTGCTCTCTCTCTATTTCTCTCTCTCTCTCAAATACATTTGACAAAATACAGCATCCTTTCCTGATTAAAACTCTTCAGAGTATAGGGATAGAGGGAACATTCCTCAAGTTCATAAAAGCCATCTGTGAAAAACCCACAGCGAATATCATCCTCAATGGGGAAAAGCTGACCCTTAAGATCAGGAACATGTCAAGGATGCCCACTCTCGCCACTATTGTTCAACATAGTACTAGAAGTCCTAGCAACAGCAATCAGACAACAAAAAGAAATAAAAATACTCAAATTGGCAAAGAAGAAGTCAAACTCTTCTCTCTTCACAGATGACATGATACTTTATGTGGAAAATCCAAAAGATTCCACCCCCAAATTACTAGAACTCATACAGCAAATCAGTAATGTGACAGGACACAAAATCAATGCACAGGAATCAGTTGCTTTCTTATACACTACCAATGCAACTGTAGAAAGAGAAATTAAATAAATAAAATCTTTAAAAAAAGTGAGAAGGGGATTGCTATGTTTTTTTGAGGCTCATGAAATAACCTGGCTCCTGTGGTCAGCTATATCGTACAAGTTAGGGGTAACTAAAAATCTCACAAAGTTCAGGTAAGAAAGTCTACAGTGGGGGTGGGGGGAGGGGAAACCGCACTTTAGAAGATCATTCTCAGGGCACTTCACAGTTGTTCTAACCAATCACTCTGGCACCTAACATGGCAAAATCGTGATGGACAGACAGCCTTTTCTTGTAATCACATGAAGTTCCTCATTATTTTGTTTTAAAACTTTTATAAACTTTAAAATAGTATCATGACCAATTAAAACTCCCTAGGTGGAAGCAATTTTTAACTTAGGCTGGTATTTAAACCATAGTTTCTAGTTACATTTTCGGAAGTCTTTGACACTTGACTTGATATATTAGAAACCAGGGTCCTATGGAGCCTGTTAGAGACTCATTCTAATGATATTTAGAGCATCAGAGATGCTCTGTTTTGTGCCACAAAAGAACTTCTAGCTCCATCAACTGTACATGCAATCGTGTAAATCTAGCACCTCTAATGAGAAGTTAGCTGAAAATACACAGCCTGTCAATGGTGAGTCAGCAGCCGCAGAGAAACATACCGGGAGAACACACTGCAGGGGGATGAAGGCTTTTGGTAGAAGCTACAAGTCTTTCAGGTGCCGGGGTACCATCCTGAGTCCTGAGGGTAGCTCCCTGAAAGAACCACCCCCTCAGCCCCATGGTCTCTTCTGTCCCACCCATGGCTAATGACCCATGGTGTCCTAGAAGTCAGACCTGGCTGGGATCTGAATGACGGAGTTCAGAACTAAGGAAACTTAGTTTGACTGTAAGATTTGTTTGACTGTAAGATTTCAATATGGCCAATTGGAGGTAAGAATATAATGGGAGGTCAAGGGACACTTTGTTCCACTGTGTGAAAGACATGACATCAAGGCCATTAACTAGGTCATGTTCACCACAACCAAACCTGCATTTAGTATGGACAATCCACAATGAGTAGAGACACCCATAATAGTAAACACGCTTCTAAAAGGTACTTCATCTGCTTTCTAGGAGTAAATTATATTCTGGGGAAATCTGGCATCTCCGAGTGTGAAGGATATATGGGCCTTGAATCAGATTCCTGCTCAGGTGGTGGAATGGTCACGTGGTTCAAGCTTTGAAGCCCAGACAATTCTGGTCCATCCCACTGTTCTGCTCTTGGAGCTGGGGTCACAGCCTGACCACCTGGGTCAGGAGGATCTGGGAGCCTGCAGGTTTATGAGGCAGCGCCCGGGCAGGGAGGCAAATGGGGCCATGGCGGCTGTGTCCCCAGCGTGAGCAGTCCCAACAAGCAAGGCTCAAGACTACAGCAGGCGGGGCCTGCCCTGTAGGTCTCAGCTCATACCCACACCGCTGCCTGGACTAGCCTGGAGCAACCTGGCCAGGTCTCCCAGGGGATCCCTACTATGGACTGATGCACTGGAAGAACACAAACAGGAATATGAAGCAGATGAAAGCAAGCTTTGTGTAGAGTACTTATTAATATGTGAACGTCAGAATTTCTAATACTTGATATGCCATGAATTAATTCCCTCGGCCGAGGGTGTGTCATAATTAATAAATTAGAGTCTCGGGTTTTTGCCTCCTAGAGCCAACGTTTCACTTGCTTTGGAATAAATGGAACGGCCAACCACATAGGGGGAGAAAGCTCTCTGGATGCATTTGTAAAGAAAGCCAATTTGGAAAAGAAATCCCAGACATCATGGTTGTTAAAAGTGTAACACCACTGTGACTAATCCCGAGGAAAACCACTTCTGGGAAACAGGCCGATAGGAGCAAAGCTGTTCAAGAGAAATGTCATAGACTTGAGGAGAAGGTTTGTTTTAAAGACCCTTAGTCCTTCATTCTGACTTTTTTGGGGGGTTTCATTTTGGTAAAAGCTGTTTTTCCACAACATTCAGAGGTTTGCTAAAAAATGTTTGTCATTTTACTTTTCATTAAAAAATTTAGACCTCTCGAACTCTAATGTCTGGTATCCACAGCCTGAAGGTATCCTGACGTAGAATGCTTTAGTTTTATATTCCAAAGAAACATTTAGAAATGATCCTAGGCCTCACTAGGAGCTGAGGCAATGTTCTGTTATTAAAAAATATATTTTTCTACCAAACTGTTGTAGAAAGAAATTGTAACTACAGTGATTATCTGATTATCAGACCCCTAGTTTTGGACAAAAGACTTGGGCACTTTGGAAAATGTTTCATATCCTCAAAGTACCTGCAATATTAATCAGGAGGCTTGCCATTTGGGACAGAATTATGCTTCTAAATCTTCTATAAAAATATACTGGACAAAACAAAGGGATCAACAGAATCAATCCTTGAAATTAAAAATAAAATCTGAAAAAAAAATTAGAATTTTGTCTTTGGCTTCACATCTTGTATTACTCCCAATACCATATCACTAGATATTTATCTCTTACTTTTGACATATATGACCTTGCTTAATCTCCTTCTTTACTCTGCACTGGGTACTGTATTAGTTTACTGGGGCTGCCATAACAAAATAGCATAGGATGGATCTCTTAAGCAACAGAAATGGATTTTCTCACGGTTCTGGAAGCTGGAAGTCCTAGATCAAGGTGCAGGCGGGGTTGGCTCCCTCTGAGGGCCTCTCTCTTTGGCTTGCCAATGGCTGCGCTCTAGTCACTTTGTCGCTGGTCCTTCTTGCAGGAGCACTCTGGAGTCCCTTCTTATAAGGACACCAGTCAGAGAGGATTGGGTCCCACCTTGTCAGCCTCATTTTAACTTAATCACCTCTTTAGCTGTCCTCTCTAAATAGAGTAACATGTTGAAGTACTGGGAGGTAAGATTTCAACATCTGAATTTTGGGGGCGTGGACAATTCAGCCCATGACAGATGTCATCTCCATTTTATAGATGAGGAAACTGAGGCCCAGGGAGACGACTCACCAGATTCTTACTACACTGATTCTCCCTAAGTATCTAAGAAAAACGATGTTAGATTTAGTCTCCTATTTCAAATCACATAGAAACTATTTTAAACCAATAATGGAATTTAGCTACAACCCTACCTTCCCTATTTATTGAGTTTATAGGTTTTTAAATTATTTAGGGTAAAAGAATCTGAGACTTGAACTCGTCAAAGATAACTTAGCTTCAAGCTGTAGAATTCATTGGAAGCATAATATAAAGCATTTAGGGTATCAGAATTTCTAATATTATACATTCCAATATTATACATTCTAATATTGTACAATCAGTTAGCTTTTTAGTAGATATATATTTTTTCTTGTTTCTTTTTTCTATGCTTATGAAGCCATAATGATTCTTCTTTTTTTTTTAAAGATTTTATTTATTTATTTGAGAGAGAGAGAATGAGAGACAGAGAGCACGAGAGGGAACAGGGTCAGAGGGAGAAGCAGACCCCCTGCCGAGCAGGGAGCCCGATGCGGGACTCGATCCCGGGACTCCAGGATCATGACCCGAGCCGAAGGCAGTCGCTTAACCAACTGAGCCACCCAGGCGCCCGAAGCCATAATGATTCTTGTTCCGCCACTTACTAGCCCTGTGACTCGGGGCAAGTTATTTAATAGTGTGATGTGTTAGCTTCTTCATTCATAGAAAAGTGATATTAATAATTTCTGCAGTTGAGGTGTTATAAAAAGCAAATGAGTTAATACATGCAAAATATCTAGAGTTGCTCCTGGCATGCAGAGTAAATACATAATAAGTGTGAACAAATATTATATTATCTATGTACATATATATGCACATATACCATCTTGTTTACAAAAGCAGGATCAATACGCTCTACCGGTATCAATCAATGCATTGTTTCCCACTCTTCTTTGTCCTGCTTGGACATACTGTAGCTCCCCTATAACAACATCTCCTTTGCCAGGTGGCATAATTTTAGGCTTTGCTAATAGGGAGCTCTGGAGAGACAGCACAGGCATGGTAGGGGGATGGGTTTCTGTTTCACTGAAAAGCACAGCAAAACCAAAATAATCCAGTTTAAAAAATGGCAGAAGACACAAACAGACATTTTTCCAAAGAAGACGTACAGATGGCTAACAGACGCATGAAAAGATGCTCAACATCCCTCATCATCAGGGAAATGCAAATCACAACCACAGTGAGATATCACCTCAACCCTGTCAGAATGACTGGAATTAACAACACAGAAAACAGCAGGTGTCAGCAAAGATGCGGAGAAAGGGGAAGCCTCTTGCCCTGTGGGAATGCAAACTGGTGCAGCCCCTCCGGAGAACAGTATGGCGGTTCCTCAAAAAGTAAATAGAACTACCCTATGATTTAGCAAGCACACTACTAAGTATTTACCCAAACCATACAAAAATACTAATTTGAATAGTTATAGCAGCATTATCAACAATAGCTAAATTATAGAATGAGCCCAAATGTCCACGGACAGATGAATGGATAAAGAAGAGAGGGTATATCTATATACAATGGAATATTACTCAGTGACAAAAGGGAATAAAATCTTGCCATTTGCGGGGCACCTGGGTGGCTCAGTCGTTAAGCATCTGCCTTCGGCTCAGGTCATGATCTCGGGGTCCTGGGATGGAGCCCTGCATCGGGCTCCTGGCTCCGCGGGAGGTCTGCTTCTCCCTCTCTCACTCGCCCTGCTTGTGTTCCTTCTCTAACTGTGTCTCTCTCTGTCAAATAAATAAATAATAATAATAAAATAATCTAAAAAAAAAAATCTTGCCATTTGCAATGACATGGATGGAATTCGAGGGTATTATGCTAAGTGAAATAAGTCAGTCAGAGAAAGACAAATACCATATGATTTCACTCATATGTAGAATTTAAGAAACAGAACAAATGAAC
>NW_027908268.1:0-1458 GCF_054177405.1 Leptonychotes weddellii
AACAGAAGTGCTCATGTGCTATTAGTAGGAATGTGAATTGGTACACCATTTCTGGAGGACAGATGGTGATGTAACAGAAGTCTTAAGTGTTTTCGTCTTTTGTGGCAACCATTCCTTTTCTAGGAATTTATCTTGAAGAAGTAAAGTTAGAAAAAAAATCTATTTAGAAAGAAAAAGTATATAAATAAATAAATACATAGAAATAGCATTGCCTATATCGGAAAAACATAGGGAACAATTCCTTTTTCATTTGCGAATGATAGCAATGATTTTTTTTTTAAAGATTTTATTTATTTGTCAGAGAGAGAGAGACAGAGAGCACAGCAGAGGGAGCGACAGAGGGAGAAGCAGGCTCCCCGCAGAGCAGGGAGCCCGATGCGGGACTCGATCCCAGGACCCTGGGATCATGACCTGAGCCGAAGGCAGACGCTTAACGACTGAGCCACCCAGGCATCCCGATTCTTTTTTTTTTTTTTTTTAAGATTTTATTTATTTAAGTGGGGGAGAGAGAGAGCACACGAGTGGAGGAGGAGGGGTGAGGGGCAGGGGGAGAAGCAGACTCCCCGCTGAGCAGGGAGCCCGATGCGGGGCTCTATCCCAGGACCCAAAGATCAAGACCTGAGCGGAAGGCAGACCCTTAACTGACTGAGCCACCCAGGTGCCCCTTTATAGCAATGATTCTTAAAAAGAGAGTGTAAGGGAAGGTAGACATATTGACATCTCCTGGTGCAGAGGAGCTGGGATGGGAGGATTAGAATTTGCTCTAGGATCTGTGTCGTTTAAGAACATTCAGTTGGGCATAGATAATCTTGGTAGTTAGAAATAGTACAGAAGAGCTATATTGTAGCAGGTGTATATTAATAAATTTCTGTTTAGGGAATGTTGATTTATAGGGAATAGGAATATTGATGAATGCAAAAAATTTTGGACCTTTGGGGAGGAAGGGGCCTGGATTGGGTTATTGCAGGGACATTAGACCAATATGATTGAAATATAGGCCTGGGACTCTAGGGGTGCAGAGATATATCCCTAAAGATAAATTTCTCCTTGTTTAGCTTTGTCCAAGACCTGAGGGTCAAAGAGCCTTGGCATATATCTAAATCTCTTGATCTCTGATAACTGATATTCCCCACAGTGAGTGTGGGGCAGGGTACCCGGTATGTGGAGACACTAGTCACATGAGTACTTCATTCTAACCTTAACTTTGGGGATGAGGTGGTGCACAGTGAGAGACCCTAATCGGGTTCTGTTGCCTTCATGGAAAGCCCATGCTCCTTGGCCTCAATCTCAAGGCTCTCTGATATGGCCTGGTCCTCTCCAGCCTCAGGTCTAACAGATTTCAGCTCTTCACAACTATGGTAACCCCTCCCTGGGCAGAGTATGTGAATAGCTGGCTTGTAATAGTGTGATTTTAAATTAGTATACCATTTATTTAAAAGTCACAGCCTTTTCCCCTAA
>NW_027908269.1:0-233 GCF_054177405.1 Leptonychotes weddellii
CAGCCATCAAAAAAAAAAAAGAGAAATCTTGCCATTTGTAACGACAGGGATAGAACTAGAGGGCATTATGCTAAGTGAAATAAGTCAATCAGAGAAGGACAATTATCAGATGATCTCACTCATATGTGGAATTTAAGAAACAAAACAGAGGAGCATAGGGGAAGGGGGAAGAATAAAACAAGATGAAATCAGAGAGGGACAAAAACCATAAGAGACTCTTAATCATAGGAAAC
>NW_027908270.1:0-233 GCF_054177405.1 Leptonychotes weddellii
TTATCTAAATAAAATGCTTTCTACAGCAGAATATTTTTATATCCCTTTCACTAAAATCTCAGGGCCATTAGAGCAATGTGGTTACTTAGCAACTACTGTGTTGATGCTCTAAAACCAGGTATTACGTAAAATCAATAAAATCAGGAAATCTTTATATGTCAGAAATCTGTATACATCAGTACCACATTCCACCAGCATCGTAAGCTAGAGCAAATAAACCACACCACCTTCTC
>NW_027908271.1:0-233 GCF_054177405.1 Leptonychotes weddellii
CCAGGAAATGACATGTGGGTGGCAAGGCCAACATGGAGCTTCACCAGCCAGGGAAGGAGGCAGGGCAGGT
This sequence comes from Leptonychotes weddellii, assembly GCF_054177405.1. NCBI lineage: Eukaryota > Metazoa > Chordata > Mammalia > Carnivora > Phocidae > Leptonychotes > Leptonychotes weddellii. The sequence goes on from NW_027908271.1 coordinate 71, forward strand.
GGGCACACTGTGCTGGGGGGCCAGGGCTGAGGCCCCAAAGGCAAGGCAGCAGCGTGGCCAGGATCCCGGGTAGGACCAGGGAGCTTCTGGCCCCTGAGCTAGCCATTAAACCAGCTGTGCCTAATAACCCAGTCATTCCCTCTAATGAGGCTGGGACAACCAC
>NW_027908272.1:0-233 GCF_054177405.1 Leptonychotes weddellii
CTAGAACATGAGGCTCAGGTGTCAGACACTCACACAAACATACTATAAAGCTACACAACCAAATAAGCAGCAAGAGGGCTTAATATTGGAGAATCAATATAAGTCAATGTATTTAAAAGTTTTTCCAGACTTTTGGGGAGATTTGCCAACTGGGGGATGGTGTTACATCATTTTCACAAAATAATTATATTTATTAAAATAATGGGCACCTGGGATGTAATAAAGCAGCTATC
>NW_027908273.1:0-233 GCF_054177405.1 Leptonychotes weddellii
GAGGTAAGTTAGAAAGAGACAAAATTTATACTTCAATCTCTGGATTGGAGGGATGCTGCAAGCCAGGAGAGTATTGTTTGTTTTCTAGGCTGCCTTATTGAATGGGGTCCACTTAACAAGGCTCTTGGGGGCTTTGAAATCAACACCCCATTGAAACTGAGTGGAGAATAGTACAATTAGGGCGCCTGGGTGGCTCAGTTGTTAAGCGTCTGCCTTCGGCTCAGGTCATGGTC
>NW_027908274.1:0-233 GCF_054177405.1 Leptonychotes weddellii
AACATGAAAGACTCCACCCAAAAGCAACTAGGGCTGATAAATGAATTCAGTAAGGTCACAGGGTACAAAATCAATGTACAGAAATCTGTCGCATTTCTATACACTAATAATGAAGCAGCAGAAAGTAAACTTATGAAAACAATTCCAGTCCCATTTACAATTGCACCAAAAACAATAAAATACCTAAGAATAAACTTAATCAAGTAGGTGAAAGACCAGTACTATGAAAACTA
>NW_027908275.1:0-233 GCF_054177405.1 Leptonychotes weddellii
TTTATATTCTGAAAATAAATGGAGTTAGCAAGAGTTCCAAAATATAAGGAGACATTTTATGAGTTAGAAATCCTTGTAAAAAATATTTTATAGCACATACCGAAAGAATCAGCTTTATGCAATATAAGGTAAAATTGAGAACCATGCCTTATTCATATGTACATTCATTTATTCATTCACTTATTCACCACACTCTCGTTTCCACTCTCTCATGGTTTTCGGGGGGGGGGGGG
>NW_027908276.1:0-233 GCF_054177405.1 Leptonychotes weddellii
TTTTTGTTTTTTGTTTTTTTGGTTTTTTGGTTTGTTTTTTTTTTTTTTTTGATTCAGCCATGACTCCAGTGAGCCTGGGTCTATTACTAGAGATTCTAATTGAATAAATCTGGGATAAACTTGGGGATCTGTCTTTAAAGAAAAAAGTTCTCAGGGTTCTAGTGTGAAGCAAAATTTGGAAAATCCTAGAAACAGATTTCTTATTCAGAGATTCCACAGCTACACATAGAGAT
>NW_027908277.1:0-233 GCF_054177405.1 Leptonychotes weddellii
TGCAGATACATGAATAACCTTATTGTGTAAGTACTTCCCGTGGGGTATACATTATCCGTAGTTCAAATTAAGTTGCACGTCTGGAATTTCACCTGGCAACTCCATTGTCAAGGACACTCCGCTGCAGGGCGGGGACTAGGGTGAGGCAGGTGAGGAACTCAGCTTGGGTACAAGATTTAAGACAGCACTGAAAAAAAAAACCCATTGTTGAGATAAGTAATATTTTAACACGA
>NW_027908278.1:0-233 GCF_054177405.1 Leptonychotes weddellii
CATACATTTTCATGTGGCATTTTCACATATCATGGTGGCTATTTATTTCTATGTATGGTTTCACTGTTGGAATGAATATTACAGATATTAAATGCCACATCTTAATGAACCAATAAAATCCTGACACATAGCACACACTCAGTAAATATCTGATGATCAAACAAATGAACAAATAAGCAGAATAGAATATGTGAATGAATGAGCAAATGAACTAACTCCTTTTTAAAAAAAAA
>NW_027908279.1:0-1458 GCF_054177405.1 Leptonychotes weddellii
AAAAAAAAAAAGAAGATAGCAGAAGGGGAAGAATGAAGGGGGTGAAATTGGAGGGGGACACGAACCATGAGAGACAATGGACTCTGAAAAACAAACTGAGGGTTCTAGAGGGGAGGGCAGTGGGAGGATGGGTTAGCCTGGTGATGGGTATTGAAGAGGCCATGTTCTGCATGGAGCCCTGGGTGTTGTGCACAAACAATGAATCATGGAACACTACATCAAAAACTAATGATGTAATGTATGGTGATTAACATAACAATAAAAAATTAAAAAAAATAGATATCAGATACCAGAAAATTCAGTTAAAACTTCATTCAGTTGGAAATATCATTTTTCCTTGATCTCTTGTATTGCTTTCTGTTCTATGACATTAATAATAACCCTATTTTTAACGGAGGCAATAATGAAAATTACAGAAAATAAGATATACTACAGATCCATAAGGAGAGCTATTTAGAGATAAAACATTTGGCTAATGTGCCTGCAACAGGTCCAGTAACTTAACTGACTACTGTGAAATGAAATTTAATACACGAATTTGTTCGGCATATTATGCAGCCATCAAAAGGAATGAAATCTTGCCATTTGCGATGACGTGGATGGAACTGGAGTGCATTATGCTGAGCGAAATAAGTCAATCAGAGAAAGACATGTAGCATATGAACTTAATGATATGAGGAATTCTTAATCTCAGGAAACTACCTGAGGTTTCCTGGACTGGTGGGGAGTGGGAGGGATGGGGTGGCTGGGTGATAGACATTGGGGAGGGTATGTGGTATGGTGAGTGCTGTGAATTGTGTAAGATATCACAGACCTGTACCTCTGAAACAAATAATACAGTATATGTTAAAAAAAAAAAAAAAAAAAAAAGAAGAAGATAACAGGAAGGGGAAAATGAAGGGGGGGAAATCAGAGGGGGAGACAAACCATGAGAGACTATGGACTATGAGAAACCAACTGGGGATTCTGGAGGGGAGGGGTTGGGGGGATGGGTTAGACTGGTGATGGGTATTAAAAAGGGCACGTTCTGCATGGAGCACTGGGTATTATATGCAAACAATGAATCATGGAGCAGTACATCAAAAACTAATGATATAGGGGGCGGAGCAAGATGGCGGAGGAGTAGGAGACCTGGATTTCGTCTCCTCTCAGGAATTCAGCTGGATAGGGATCAAACCATTCTGAACACCTACAAACTCAACAGGAGATTGAAGAAAAGAAGAGCAACAACTCTCTCATCAGAAAAACGACCACTTTCTGGAAGGTAGGACGTGTGGAGAAGTGAATCCGAGGTGATATTCGGAAGGATAGACGGCGGGGGAGGGGCCTCCATCGGCCGCTTCTGGCAAGTGATAGAACCAGGGAGCACAAAATCGGAACTTTTAAAAGTCTGCTCCGCTGAGGGACGTCACTCCGGTGGCTAAGCGGGGGGTGGAACCCTCCGGGACAGTGTGGTCT
>NW_027908280.1:0-233 GCF_054177405.1 Leptonychotes weddellii
TGAGAATCTATAGAATTTTAATGTTATGGGTTTTGGAATTTTCAAGTGCCTTATGTTATCTGTAATATGTTGGGGTGTGTGTGACTCTCATTTTAATTAGTTTAACATATTATGCACCCTAATTGTCAATACAAACTCTAAATTAGTTAGCCTTTGAAAGACTAATCAGAAGCCCACAGATTAGCAGTGTTGTTAGAAGGATTCAACTTTTTCAGTGATTAACACCAGAGAGT
>NW_027908281.1:0-233 GCF_054177405.1 Leptonychotes weddellii
CATCTGTGTCTTTGGGGTAAATACTGAGTAGTGTAATTGCTGGGTCATAGGGTAGCTCTTAAGCTCAAGATGCTCTCTCATTTACTGGAGAAGAAAAAAAAAAGCCACCAGCCAGAAACTGAGAATCATATAAACAATAAATGATTAAAAGCCACTCAGAGTGCATGCAGATAAGCATTCGGAGGGAAAAGAGATCAAGGTGGATTCAATGAGCAGCTGTATTTTCCAGTCAC
>NW_027908282.1:0-233 GCF_054177405.1 Leptonychotes weddellii
GGATGGAGCTCCCACCTTGTTGCACCACACTGTTGGGGTTTCCAGGAGCTTCGAGTCTGGGTGCTGCCCCCTCCTCCAGCTTAGTTCTGGCTGGTAAGTCCCTTCCTACTACACCCCTCCACACCTCCTTCCCACAGACTCTCCCCTGTTCTCCTTTCCAATATCCACTTATAGCCACTGAGAGGTGGGGACCTTCCCAGCTTCCTCCTTCCCTGCACAATGACCCCTCCCTT
>NW_027908283.1:0-233 GCF_054177405.1 Leptonychotes weddellii
TATAAATGTGGAATTATGTATGCACATACGTTCATTCATAAAGAAAATTACAAAATAAGTACTAAAACCACAAAAACAAAAATTGAAATCAACATTAATTTGATGGATGATGTTACATCATTGCATATGATGTAAATGATTATGTGACTGCTCTAGCTCTGGGTTTTTTGTGTTTAGCAAACACTCAGTACCATGTACCATGTGATGTGTCAATTCTCCCCTACCTTTAGAAT
>NW_027908284.1:0-233 GCF_054177405.1 Leptonychotes weddellii
CATTTACAGTAATTCAGAATTAGTAGGAAAACACTTCACCAGTGTTTAGTTTTATATTGAGGTGTCCAGGTTGGAATAAAATAGTATAGGGGCACCTGGGTGGCTCAGTTGTGAAGCGTCTGCCTTCGGCTCAGGTCATGATCCCAGGGTCCTGGGATCGAGCCCCATGTCGGGTTCCCTGCTCAGCGGGAAGCCTGCTTCTCCCTCTCCCGCTCCCCCTGCTTGTGTTCCTG
>NW_027908285.1:0-233 GCF_054177405.1 Leptonychotes weddellii
CTTTTCTTTCTAAATATGACATCTGGCCTTAGGAAGACAAAGTGAATTCACCATCTTGAACATTCTGTTGGAGTCAGAATTTGAGGAGGGAGACCTCTGATAAGGAACATGGTTGCCATTTAAGGAGGAGCAGTTTATTTTAGAGATTTTATGGACTGTGTTCCCATCACCTGTGTTAACAGAGTATTGGTCTCCTCCCGTAATGTGATTCTTACTCCTTCCCAGAATGTAGA
>NW_027908286.1:0-233 GCF_054177405.1 Leptonychotes weddellii
AAGAACCAGCCTTTGCAGGAGACAGACAGTGATTGTACAAACCAACTGCTGATAAAGTAACTGCAGAGCTTGGGAAAGTCATGAAGAAACAAAGGCAGGTGACAGAATGGGCCTGGATGGGGCCACGCAGAGGTGGTCAGGGACGTCAGGGATGGTGAGTCCAAGGGGGCGACACTGTGATGCCCCGAAGCCAGCTCAGATGCCACCACACACACAGAAGTCTGGGATAGTGA
>NW_027908287.1:0-233 GCF_054177405.1 Leptonychotes weddellii
GAAGTTCAGGAACACTTCTTTTTAAAATTTTTTTATTTAATTTTTGGGTAGTTAGCATATATTGGTTTCCGGAGTAGAATTCAGTGGTTCATCACTTATATACAACACCCAGTGCTCATCATAAGCATCCTCCTTAATATCCATCACCCATCTAGCCCATTCCCCACCCACCTTCCTCCATCAACTCTGTTTGTTCTCTGTCAAGAGTCTCCTACAGCTTTTTCCCTTCTCTC
>NW_027908288.1:0-233 GCF_054177405.1 Leptonychotes weddellii
CGCCGGGTGGTGGGTATTGAGGAGGGCACATTCTGCATGGAGCACTGGGTGTTATGCACAAACAATGAATCATGGAACACTACATCTAAAACTAATGATGTAATGTATGGGGATTAACATAAGAATAAAAAAAAAAAAAGAGCCTATGTGGGAGTTCTGTTTCACCCGCTAATAATCTGAGGCCCTCCCCATGGTCGACAAATCCCCACATGTCCTCAGCCCGCTGCCCTTCC
>NW_027908289.1:0-233 GCF_054177405.1 Leptonychotes weddellii
ACAAATAGACCTAACAAACGTACACAGAAACCTTTTTTTTTTTTTTTTTACTGTATGGTGACTAACATAACAGGACCTTTTTTTTTTTTTTTTAAAGATTTTATTTATTTATTTGACAGAGAAAGACACAGCGAGAGAGGGAACATAAGCAAGGGGAGTGGGAGAGGGAGAAGCAGGCTCCCCGCAGAGCAGGGAGCCCCATGCGGGACTCGATCCCAAGACGCTGGGATCAT
>NW_027908290.1:0-1458 GCF_054177405.1 Leptonychotes weddellii
AAAATCTAACCAAGTCGAAATCAAAAAGGCTATTAATGAGGTGCAATCAAAAATGGGGGCACTAACTGCTAGGATAAATGAGGCAAAAGAGAGAATCACTGATATAGAAGACCAAATGATGGAAAATAAAGAAGCTGAGAAAAAGAGAGATGAACAACTACTGGATCACGAGGGCAGAATTCGAGAGATAAGTGATACCATAAGATGAAACAACATTAGAATAATTGGGATCCCAGAAGAAGAAGAAAGAGAGGGGCAGAAGGTATAATGGAGCAAATTATAGCAGAGAACTTCCCTAATTTGGGGAAGGAAACAGGCATCAAAATCCAGGAAGCACAGAGAACCCCTCTCAAAATCAAGAAAAATATGTCAACACCCCAACATCTAATACTAAAACTTACGAGTCTCAAAGATAAAGAGAAAATCCTGAAAGCAGCTTGGGAGAAGAGATCTGTAACCTACAATGGTAGAAACATTAGATTGGCAACAGACCTATCCACAGAGACCTGGCAGGCCAGAAAGGACTGGCAGGATATATTCAGAGCACTAAATGAGAAAAATATGCAGCCAAGAATACTATATCCAACTAGGCTGTCATTGAAAATAGAAGGAGAGATAAAAAGTTTCCAGGACAAATAAAAACTAAAGGAATTTGCAAACACGAAACCAGCCCTACAAGAAATCTTGAAAGGGGTCCTCTAAGTGAAGAGAGAGCTTGAAAGCAACACAGACCAAAAAGGAACACAGGCAATATACAGTAATAGTCACCTTACAGGCAATACAATGGCACTAAATTCCTATCTTTCTTTTCTTTTTTTTTAAGATTTTATTTATTTATTTGACAGAGAGAGAGATAGTGAGAGCAGGACCACAAGCAGGGGGAGTGGGAGAGGGAGAAGCAGGCTTCCCGCCAAGCAGGGAGCCTGATGTGGGACTCGATCCCAGGACCCTGGGATCATGACCTGAGCTGAAGGCAGACGCCCAACGACTGAGCCACCCAGCACCCAAATTCCTATCTTTCAATAGTTATCCTGAATGTAAATGGGCTAAATGCCCCAATCAAAAGACACAGGCTATCAGATTGAATTAAAAAATAAGACCCATCGATATGCTGTCTGCAAGAGACTCATTTTAGACCCAAAGACACCCCCAGATTTAAAATGAAGGGGTGGAAATCCATTTACCATGCTAATGGACACCAAAAGAAAGCTGCGGTGGCAATCCTTATATCAGACAAATTAGATTTTAAACCAAAGACTATAATAAGAGATGAGGAAGGACACTATATCCTACTTAAAGGGTCTATCCAACAAGAAGATCTAACAATTGTAAATATCTATGCCCCTAACATGGGAGCAGCCAATTATATAAGGCAATTCATAAAAAAAAGCAAAGAAACACATCGACAGCAATACAATAATAGTGGGGGACTTTAACACCCCCCTCACTGAAATGCAC
>NW_027908291.1:0-233 GCF_054177405.1 Leptonychotes weddellii
TTGCCTATAGATCATTTAACATCATATACCCGCGATAAATTTCCTGACAGTTTTGTAAGAAAACCTCCTTGTTTTAGGAGATGCACAATGGAGTATTAATGAGTTAAAGGGGGATAATAAACACAAATACTCTTACATGTTTCAAGCAATATGCATCTACAAAGGCAGAAAGAATAATAAAGCTAACGTGGCAAAAATGTTAGCACATGGTGAGCCTGCATGGAGGGACTAGA
>NW_027908292.1:0-233 GCF_054177405.1 Leptonychotes weddellii
CTTGCCAGAAGCGGCCGACGGAGGCCCCTCCCCCGCCGTCTATCCTCCCGAATATCGCCTCGGATTCACTTCTCCGCACGTCCTACCTTCCAGAAAGTGGTCGCTTTTCTGATGAGAGAGTTGTTGCTATTCCTTTCTTCGATCTCCTGTTGAGTTTGTAGGTGTTCAGAATGGTTTGATCCCTATCCAGCTGAATTCCTGAGAGGAGACGAAATCCAGGTCTCCTACTCCTC
>NW_027908293.1:0-233 GCF_054177405.1 Leptonychotes weddellii
GGAAAAAAAGGAACTCTCATGCACTGCTGGTGAAAATGTAAACTAGTGCAGCCATTGTGAAAACAGCATGGAGGTTCCTCAAAAAAAAAAAACCCCACAGAAATACTATATATTCCAATTAATTCCACTATTGGGTATTTACCCAAAGAAAACAAAAACACTAATTTATTTATTTATTTTTTTATTTTTTTTAAAGATTATTTATTTATTTATTTGAGACAGAGAGAATGAGA
>NW_027908294.1:0-233 GCF_054177405.1 Leptonychotes weddellii
CAAACAATGAATCATGGAACACTACATCAAAAACGATGTAATGTATGGTGATTAACATAACATAATAATAAAAATAAATAAATAATGGGGAAAAAAAGTCTCTACAGCAAATGGTGCTGGGGAAATTGGACAGTGGCATGCAAAAGAATGAAACTGGACCATTTTATTACACTGTACTCAAAATAAGTTCAAAATTAATTAAAGATCTTAATGTGAGACAGGAATCCATCAAA
>NW_027908295.1:0-233 GCF_054177405.1 Leptonychotes weddellii
AAGCTTATAAAAGCTTTTCAATCGCTGATCTTTCAATCCTGTTTTGTTGTGAGGTTTTGAGCTTAGGTGTTTTAGCCTCACCTTCAGTCATGTCTGGTCGCGGGAAGCAGGGAGGCAAGGCCCGCGCCAAGGCCAAGTCGCGCTCGTCCCGCGCCGGCCTGCAGTTCCCGGTGGGCCGAGTGCACCGCCTGCTGCGCAAAGGCAACTACGCCGAGCGGGTGGGGGCCGGCGCG
>NW_027908296.1:0-233 GCF_054177405.1 Leptonychotes weddellii
CAGTCGCTTAACCAACTGAGCCACCCAGGCGCCCAATCCTTTCTTTCTGTTTATGACTTCCTTGTCCTGCTTTTAAAAACCTTTCCCTTCCTGTGTAGCCTTTTGGAGCTGCCCTCAACTTGCTAGATGGAATGCTGATTTAAGAATTGATGAATAAAGCCAATTAGACCTTTAAAATTCACTTGGCTGAATATTTGTTATTTAACAGGTATTATTTTGTGGAAATGAGTGTG
>NW_027908297.1:0-233 GCF_054177405.1 Leptonychotes weddellii
AACTAAGATTTTAAAAAAAAAAAAAATCCCGGGCGCCTGGGTGGCTCAGTTGGTTAAGCGACTGCCTTCGGCTCAGGTCATGATCCTGGAGTCCCTGGATCGAGTCCCGCATCGGGCTCCCTGCTCGGCAGGGAGCCTGCTTCTGCCTCTGACCCTCCCCCCTCTCATGTGCTCTCTCTCTCTCATTCTCTCTGTCTCAGATAAATAAATAAAATCTTTAAAAAAAAAAAATC
>NW_027908298.1:0-233 GCF_054177405.1 Leptonychotes weddellii
TAAATCTCAAACAGCAAAAAAGCATTTTCTCTGTGGCCCTCATGGCTCTCCAAGGTAATTGAATCTAAAGAGAAAAACAGAAGCATATTATAAGTAGAAACGAATAGACTAAACAGAAATAGAGTTTGCATTTTTAAAGAAAAACACGTTGATTATAAAATTGAATGTATTGATGAGTGCTCACATTCTTTTTTTTTTTTATTCTTATGTTAATCCCCATACATTACATCATT
>NW_027908299.1:0-233 GCF_054177405.1 Leptonychotes weddellii
GCATTTCTCATCGCTATCAAAGATGTAAAAAGCCAGGGGCGCCTGGGTGGCTCAGCCGGTTAAGCGTCTGCCTTCGGCTCAGGTCATGATCCCAGGGTCCTGGGATCGAGCCCCGCATCGGGCTCCCTGCTCCGCAGGAAGCCTGCTTCTCCCTCTCCCACTCCCCCTGCTCGTGTTCCCTCTCTCGCTGTGTCTCTCTCTGTCAAATAAATAAATAAAATCTTTAAAAAAAA
>NW_027908300.1:0-233 GCF_054177405.1 Leptonychotes weddellii
CTTTATGAGTTTATAAGAAATACAGGACAGGGAGGAACATAAAAGCTATACTATGTGGAAAATTCTAAGGGTCAAACCACCTATTTTCTTTATCAAATAAATGGCAAGGTTTAAACAAAAAAGAAAGAGATGAATATGAGCTTGTAAATTAAGATATATCAACCAATTGTGATCTACAGATGTCATGTAGATCCTAATTCAAACTATAAAAAGAAATTATGAGAAAATCAATG
>NW_027908301.1:0-1458 GCF_054177405.1 Leptonychotes weddellii
CACTAATTCTCTTTTCTGCTTCATTTATCCTCACAGTTAGAGCCTCCACTTTTTATTGAACCTCACTAACAGCCTTTTTGATTTTGACTTGGTTAGATTTTAGTTCTTTTATTTCTCCAGAAAGGGATTCTCTAGTATCTTCTATACTTTTTTCAAGCCCATCTAGTATCTTTATAATCATCATTCTGAACTCTAGCTCTGACATCTTACTAAGGTCTGTATTGATTAGGTCCCTGGCAGTCAGTACTGCCTCTTGTTCTTTTTTTTTTTTTTTGAGGTGAGTTTTTCCGTCTTGTCATTTTGTCCAGAGGAGAATAGATGAATGAGAGAATAAAATGCTAAAAAATATGCTAAAAGGGTAAGAACGACCCCAGAAAAATATACACTAAACAAATCAGAAGAGACCCAAAACCAGGGGGGAAAGGAAGGGAGAAAAAAAAAAAAGAATATGATCAGGCTGGTGAATACAACAGAGCCACACACTAGATTTTGGGTGTATTTTTGTCTGTTACAAGAAATTGCCTCCCAAAATTTTAAAGAAAGAAAAATTATATATATACAAAAATAAGGGTAAATATGATGAAGGTATGGAATATGACTGTAAAGATGAAAATTAAAAAAGATTTTAAAAAAGGAATTGATAAGACGTTGGTTGAAAAAAGAATGAGAAAAATGTAAAAATTAAAATAAAAAATTAAAAAAAAAGAATGTGATCAGGCAGGAGACTAGGTCAATGTCATACACTAGATTTAGGGTATATTTTGGTCTGTTAGAAGAAACTGTATCCCAAAATTTTAAAGAAAGAACAACTTATATATATATATACAAAAAATAAGGTTAAATACAATGAAGAGATAGAATATGACTGTAAAAATGAAAATTAAAAAAGATTTTAAAAAAGGAATTGTAAGATGTTGGTTGAAAAAGGAAAGAAGAAAAATTCAACTAAAAAAATAGAAAAAGAAAAAATAAAGAAAATTTTAAAAATTAACTTTGAAAGTCTAAAGACTGTGTGCTGTTTTCCCCTAGCACTGGGGTTTTGCCATTCTCATTGTTTGGTAAACTTGGTCTTGGCTGGCTATTCTTGCTGATCTTCTGGGGGAGGGGCCTGTCGCAGTGGTTCTCAAATGTCTTTGCCAGAGGCGGAATTACCCCGCCCTTGCCAGTCGGGGTAAGTAATCTGCTCGGGTTTGCTCTCAGGAGATTTTGTTCCCTGCAAGCTTTCCGAACAGCTTTGGAGCACGAGTGAAAATGGCGGCCTCCCAATCGGCCCCAGAGGAGCCGAGAGCTTGGGGCCCCACTCCTCAGTGAGCCCTCAGAGAAAAGCAGTCAATAACTCCTGTCTCCCTGGTCTCCGGCCGCACTCCCTGCTCACCTGGGTTGTGACCAGCATTTCTATCTCTGGCACATGACCCCGTTTGGAGTCTCCAAACCCAGCAGATCCCTGTGGTGCGCTCC
>NW_027908302.1:0-233 GCF_054177405.1 Leptonychotes weddellii
CTAGCAGGCTCCTGGCACATGGGAGGTGGGCAACAAAAACTCGAATGTCTGAGGAAAACTTCTGAATGTGGGCGCCTTAGTTGTCGATGCTATGGAGCAATAATGATGAATTGACACCAAAGTGCTCATTTATCAGCTCGCCTTTACTGAGACTCAATGATGCACCTGGAATAGGGAGAAAAAGATGAATAAGACGTGATACCAGTCGGTTAAGCGTCTGCCTTCGGCTCAGG
>NW_027908303.1:0-233 GCF_054177405.1 Leptonychotes weddellii
TGCATGTGGGGGGGCGGGTGTGTGTGTGTACGTGGTGTTTGGGCGGGTGTGTGTGTGTACGTGTGTGTGTGTGTACGTGCACACATGTGCATGCTCACGGGCTTCCCTGGGCTGGGACGAGGCTCTTCACGGCCAAGGGCCATTTGCGCCATTTGTGTGGCTATGAGGATGGACCCTTGTGGGAAAACCAGGGCTTGGGCTTGGGCGTGTGCGGGGCCCACAGGCTGCTCTGC
>NW_027908304.1:0-233 GCF_054177405.1 Leptonychotes weddellii
GCTTAGGCAGACAATGTCAAGGAATAAAGGAGCCTATCATTGCCCAAGGACAAACTCATAGGGCTGGACTGGGTTACCCTTTTTTCTAGGGGCCATTGAGGAAAAGAGGCCTGCCCCTATTAAAATACATGGAAAACTTCTTCCCCGGTTTGGACTCCTCAATGGCCCCTTCCAATAGAAAAATTGCAGGCCTTAGAACAAATTATTCAAAAGCAATTGCAGGCAGGACATAT
>NW_027908305.1:0-233 GCF_054177405.1 Leptonychotes weddellii
ATTTCATGGTGTTCTAGAGTTTTGTCTTGTGGAAGAAAACATCTCTGAGACCATACTCTTCCAACCCCCATTAGGGCCCACTGAATTACCAAATCTTAACAGAGAGAATAGTTCGTCCTCATATGCCTTTCTTATAATTATCCTACTATTCGGTAAAACATTTTGTTTCTTTGTTTTGCTTTGTCTTTGAAAGGGGTGGATTGTTGGTAGGAGTGGAGAGGCATGTGGGAAGG
>NW_027908306.1:0-233 GCF_054177405.1 Leptonychotes weddellii
TATAACACCCAGTGCTCCATGCAGTACGTGCCCTCTTTAATACCCATCACCAGGCTAACCCATCCCCCACCCCCCTCCCCTTTAGAACCCTCAGTTTGTTTCTCAGAGTCCATCATCTCTCATGGTTCGTCTCCCCCTCCGATGTCCCCCTTCATTCTTCCCTTCCTGTTATCTTCTTCTTCTTTTTTTTTTTTTTTAACATATAATGTATTATTTGTTTTAGAGGTACAGGT
>NW_027908307.1:0-233 GCF_054177405.1 Leptonychotes weddellii
TTCTCGCTCTCTCAAATAAATAAATAAATCTTTAAAAAAAAAAATTTTATAAATAACATCTTATGCATATAGCAGTCTATATTACATTAATGGTCACTTAAGTTTGAACTCATTCCAAAAGCACTAAATTTTTTATTCCTCTCCATCACACATTTTAGGTATATGATGTCATACTTTACATCCTTTTATTTTGTGAATCCCTTGACTAATTTTTACAGATATTCTTAACTTTA
>NW_027908308.1:0-233 GCF_054177405.1 Leptonychotes weddellii
AACATGGGAAAATACAAATTAGTGGAAACGTTTTGTTTTGTTTTGGACAAGTTACTACTAAAGTTGCCACTATGAGTGCAATATGAATGTTTAAAGATATATATTTTTATACAACCAACATACAAAATGGCAAGCCAACTACTTAATCTCTTCTCATCTAATATACCTATCTAGTCTACTCCTGGATTCAAGAAAGAAAGAAAGAAAAGAAAAGAAAGAAAGAAAGAAAGAAA
>NW_027908309.1:0-233 GCF_054177405.1 Leptonychotes weddellii
TTATCTAAATAAAATGCTTTCTACAGCAGAATACTTTTATATCCCTTTCACTAAAATCTCAGGGCCATTAGAGCAATGTGGTTACTTAGCAACTACTGTGTTGATGCTCTAAAACCAGGTATTACGTAAAATCAATAAAATCAGGAAATCTTTATATGTCAGAAATCTGTATACATCAGTACCACATTCCACCAGCATCGTAAGCTAGAGCAAATAAACCACACCACCTTCTC
>NW_027908310.1:0-233 GCF_054177405.1 Leptonychotes weddellii
CTCTGTCTCTCATGAAGAAATAAATAAAATCTTTAAAAAAAAAAAAAAGAATAAAGACTCAGTTTCAACCCCCATCACCCTCCCACCGCAGAAGGACAGGGCACCCGAGAGCCTGAATAATCTGCACAACTCTTCATTGAGGGTCTGGGGCAGTATGCCCAGCATCCCTAGCCTCATTCACTCTTTACTGCCATCAATCATAACTTGAGAAGTAAATTGCCTGTGTCCTACCC
>NW_027908311.1:0-233 GCF_054177405.1 Leptonychotes weddellii
CCAGGAAATGACATGTGGGTGGCAAGGCCAACACGGAGCTTCACCAGCCAGGGAAGGAGGCAGGGCAGGTGGGCACACTGTGCTGGGGGGCCAGGGCTGAGGCCCCAAAGGCAAGGCAGCAGCGTGGCCAGGATCCCGGGTAGGACCAGGGAGCTTCTGGCCCCTGAGCTAGCCATTAAACCAGCTGTGCCTAATAACCCAGTCATTCCCTCTAATGAGGCTGGGACAACCAC
>NW_027908312.1:0-1458 GCF_054177405.1 Leptonychotes weddellii
GAGCACTGGGTGTTATACAAAAACAATGGATTGTGGATCACCACATCAAAAACTAATGATGTACTGTATGGTGACTAACATAAATAAATAAATAAATAAATAAATAAATAAATAAATAAATAAATAAATAAATAAAATCAATAAATAAAATCCCACAGTACATTACTACTTTTGTTTAAACAGTCAATTATTGGGGGGGGGGGAGCGGAGCAAGATGGCGGAGGAGTAGGAGACCTGGATTTTGTCTGGTCTCAGAAATTCAGCTGGATGGGGATCAAACCATTCTGAACACCTACAAACTCAACAGGAGATCGAAGAAAAGAATAGCAACAACTCTCTGAACAGAAAAGTGACCACTTTCTGGAAGGTACGACGTGCGGAGAAGGGAATCCAAGGCGATATTCGGGAGGATAGATGGCAGGGGAGGGGGCCTCTGTCGGCCGCCTCTGGCAAGTGATAGAGCCGCGGAGCACAAAATCGGAACTCTTAGAAGTCAGCTCCACTGAGGGACGTCGCTACAGTGGCTAAGCAGGGGGTGGAACCCTCATGGGACAGTGTGGTCTCAGGACCCTCGGGGTCACAGAAAGACCGGGGGTGCCTGAGTGCGACAGAGCTCCCAGGTATCAGAGCGGGGAAGCCGGCTGCAGAGACAGAGCCAAGGCGTGGGCTCTCAGCTCAGGGTTGTCATAAACCATGATCCGCGCACAGTCGGGCCACTGCTCTTCCAGCAGGGACCCAACAAGCGGCAGATCCGGGGAGACTCCCCTTCCTCCCCCAGGAGAAGCAGCGCAGGAGCGCACAGCAGGGATCTGCTGGGTTTGGAGACTCCACCCGGGGTCGGGTGCCAGAGATAGAAACACTCAGTCACAGGCCGGGTGAGCACGGAGTGCAGCTGAAGACCGGGGAGACGGGAGTTGACTGATGGCTTTTCTCTGGGGGCACACTGAGGAGCAGGGCCTCGAGTTCTTGGCTCCTCCGGGACGGAGATTGGGAGGCCGCCATTTTCACTCTCCGCCTCCAAAGCTGTACCAAAAGCTTACAGGGAACAAAAGCTCCTGAGAGCAAACCCGAGCAGATTACTTAGCCCAGACCGGCAAGGGCAGTGCAATTCCACCTCCACCAACAGGCCCCTCCCCCAGAAGATCAGCGAGAACAGCCAGCCAAGACCAACTTTACCGATCGACGAGAATGGCAGAACTCCAGCACTAGGGGAATGATGCAAATAGAATCCATGCCTTTTTTACCATGATTCTTTAGTCTTTCAAAGTTAATTTTTTTTAACTTTTTTTTTTAATTTTTCTTTTTCCCTTTTTCAACCAGCATCTTATCAATCCCTTTTTTAAAAAACATTTTTATTTTTCATTTTAGAGTCATATTCTAGCCCTTCATAGTAGTTACCTTTTCTTTTTTTTTAAATCCTCTTCTTTCTTTTTTCAAACAACTTATCAATTCCTTTTA
>NW_027908313.1:0-233 GCF_054177405.1 Leptonychotes weddellii
CTAGAACATGAGGCTCAGGTGTCAGACACTCACGCAAACATACTATAAAGCTACACAACCAAATAAGCAGCAAGAGGGCTTAATATTGGAGAATCAATATAAGTCAATGTATTTAAAAGTTTTTCCAGACTTTTGGGGAGATTTGCCAACTGGGGGATGGTGTTACATCATTTTCACAAAATAATTATATTTATTAAAATAATGGGCACCTGGGATGTAATAAAGCAGCTATC
>NW_027908314.1:0-233 GCF_054177405.1 Leptonychotes weddellii
GGGCTCTTTCCATAATTTAGTTATGGTTGATAATGCTGCTATAAACATCAGGGTGCATGTATCCCTTCGAATTAGTATTTTTGCATCCTTTGGGTAAATACCTAGTAGTACAGTTGCTGGATCATAAGGTAGTTCTTTTTTTTTTTTTTTTTAAGATTTTATTTATTTATTTGAGAGAGAGAGAATGAGAGAGAGCACAGGAGAGGGGGGAGGGCCAGAGGGAGAAGCAGACT
>NW_027908315.1:0-233 GCF_054177405.1 Leptonychotes weddellii
TCTGATGAGAGAGTTGTTGCTCTTCTTTTCTTCCATCTCCTGTTGAGTTTGTAGGTGTTCAGAATGGTTTGATCCCTATCCAGCTGAATTCCTGAGAGGAGACGAAATCCAGGTCTCCTACTCCTCCGCCATCTTGCTCCACATCATTAGTTTTTGATGTAGTGATCCATGAGTCACTGTTTGTGTATAACACCCAGTGCTCCATGCAGAACGTGCGTTCTTTAATACCCAGT
>NW_027908316.1:0-233 GCF_054177405.1 Leptonychotes weddellii
TAGAACTGAATGGTTTCAGAACTACCACAGATGTTCCATTTCAGTCTGGTTTGTGTGTGATACCAGTTTATCAGCCTCACGGTGTGAATGACATCTGTGTGTGCTCTGTTGTGTGACTGCCGGCCGGTAGTCAGTCTGAATCCAGAAGTCCTCACAGCAGCTCACAAGGTTTCAATTCAGGAACAGGGCAGAGCTCTCATGGCCAGTTCTGAAAGATCGGAAAGACCGCTGAT
>NW_027908317.1:0-233 GCF_054177405.1 Leptonychotes weddellii
CTTAAAAAAAAGAAAGAAAAGAACATGTACATATGGGGGGGACAGTAAAAAAATAAGTAATTGGGAAAGTTTAGGGACAGGAAGACAGGAAGAATTGGGTAGAAAATAGTAAATCCAAGGATAAAATCATCATGCTAAAGCAGAGTCATACTGTGCTGTACAGTTACTAGCAGTGAATTAAATTTGCTATTGCAAAAGGAAAAAAAGTAAAGAGGGAAACATTATCCATCACA
>NW_027908318.1:0-233 GCF_054177405.1 Leptonychotes weddellii
TAGAACTGAATGGTTTCAGAACTACCACAGATGTTCCATTTCAGTCTGGTTTGTGTGTGATACCAGTTTATCAGCCTCACGGTGTGAATGACATCTGTGTGTGCTCTGTTGTGTGACTGCCGGCCGGTAGTCAGTCTGAATCCAGAAGTCCTCACAGCAGCTCACAAGGTTTCAATTCAGGAACAGGGCAGAGCTCTCAGGGCCAGTTCTGAAAGATCGGAAAGACCGCTGAT
>NW_027908319.1:0-233 GCF_054177405.1 Leptonychotes weddellii
TGCAGATACATGAATAACCTTATTGTGTAAGTATTTCCCGTGGGGTATACATTATCCGTAGTTCAAATTAAGTTGCACGTCTGGAATTTCACCTGGCAACTCCATTGTCAAGGACACTCCGCTGCAGGGCGGGGACTAGGGTGAGGCAGGTGAGGAACTCAGCTTGGGTACAAGATTTAAGACAGCACTGAAAAAAAAAACCCATTGTTGAGATAAGTAATATTTTAACACGA
>NW_027908320.1:0-233 GCF_054177405.1 Leptonychotes weddellii
TAGAACTGAATGGTTTCAGAACTACCACAGATGGTCCATTTCAGTCTGGTTTGTGTGTGATACCAGTTTATCAGCCTCACGGTGTGAATGACATCTGTGTGTGCTCTGTTGTGTGACTGCCGGCCGGTAGTCAGTCTGAATCCAGAAGTCCTCACAGCAGCTCACAAGGTTTCAATTCAGGAACAGGGCAGAGCTCTCATGGCCAGTTCTGAAAGATCGGAAAGACCGCTGAT
>NW_027908321.1:0-233 GCF_054177405.1 Leptonychotes weddellii
AGTAATTATGATAATAACATTTTAATGTTGAAGAGGACTGTAGGGATCGTCTAGTGTATCCATTTTATTTTATAGTTCAAGAAGCAAGACCCAACAAAGTTAAATGACTTTCCATGATATCTTTTAAGACTTTTGGAGTCGTGCAAAGCAAGCTAAAGGGTAACAGTGCGAGCTCCTCTTTCTTTTTTTTTTTTTTTTTTATTCTTATGTTAATCCCCATACATTACATCATT
>NW_027908322.1:0-233 GCF_054177405.1 Leptonychotes weddellii
TAGAACTGAATGGTTTCAGAACTACCACAGATGGTCCATTTCAGTCTGGTTTGTGTGTGATACCAGTTTATCAGCCTCACGGTGTGAATGACATCTGTGTGTGCTCTGTTGTGTGACTGCCGGCCGGTAGTCAGTCTGAATCCAGAAGTCCTCACAGCAGCTCACAAGGTTTCAATTCAGGAACAGGGCAGAGCTCTCAGGGCCAGTTCTGAAAGATCGGAAAGACCGCTGAT
>NW_027908323.1:0-1458 GCF_054177405.1 Leptonychotes weddellii
CTCACACCTCGTCTCCTCTAAGGAGCGGTCAGTGACCCCACACTGAGAGCTGATGCTCTGGCCCAGGATCAGTCTCCTCTGTAGCCTGAACCCCTGGAGGGCAGGGGCCATGTCTGCTTCTACTTTGAATGCCTGTCCCACCCTCGGCCTTGGGCAGTTTGCTCACTGTCACTGTGTCCCTGAAGGTATGAATGAATGAATGACCTGGTTCCCCGTGTGCCCCCTCACCCCTCCACCCCCTCCTCCAGCTGCTGGGGGAAAAGGTGAGGCTGGGAGAGGAGGCAGCTGGACCTGCTGCCTCAGCATCCCTGATCCCAGAGGAAGCTCATGGCTCAGTGACCCACTGGACCCTCTGGAAAGAGGCTCCTGCCTCCGTCTCATCCTCCTACCGGGCTCCTCCCTGCCTGGTCCCTCTCCCGCCTGCCCCAGGGGCTGCTGGCTGCTCCCAGGCTGGAGAGTTGATCCAGACATTCCTGTTAATGGCTCTCCTTCCTGGAATGCCGCACCCACCCTGAATATCAGGGAATCTCCTACTCCTCCCTCGAGACAAGGTTTGCCCATCACCTCCTCCAGGAGGCCCTCCCTGAGGACCCGGGTACAAGCTGTAAAGCTCTCGTGCCCTGGCATGGCTCTGGCTGGCTGCCTCTGGCATGTTCTCAGCCCTCCCCCCGCTGAGGAGCTCTTCAAGGGCGGGCACCATGTCCTGTTCCTCTCAGCACCTCGGCCCCAAGCAAGAGCTCGGGAAATGGCTGAGTGAAAGCACCTGCCATGCTCCTCCCTCTGCAGCTTCTGACCAGGTCCCTTCAGACGTCTCCATGTGCTTGGCAATGGGCGTCTTCAGTTCTCTGTGTCTTAACCTTCTTTACTCTTCACTTCAAGCAGAAGTTCTAGTTCCTGACAGCGTTAACTGACTGCATTGGTAGACACCTGTGTCCCTCTCTCTCCTGTCCCCATTTCAGTTCTCTGTGTCTTAACCTTCTTCACTCTGTCCTTCTTCAACCAGGACAGGCTGGCACTGCCCTCCTGGGAGGCATCCTGGGGGCCATTGTGGCCGTGCTGCTGATCCTCGGACCTGGACTATATCTTTGGAAGAGACGTGGGAAGAAGAACTTGAAGCCTGGGAGAGGCAGGTTGCACTTTCCCTCCCCCACTGGACCCTGGACACCCTTTCTCCTGCATTTTGCAGCTCAGGGCATGTCCCTGCAGGTGGCTGGCTGGTGTGGCCTTGGCCGTGGGGGTCATGGAGTGGGGGAGGGTCCAAGTGGCCAGGCTCAGACTCAAGCTCCATCTGTGTATGACTCAGGTGCAGGATTGCAGAAGGAGCACGGGGACCCGGATGGTGGCATCCACTATGCAGAGCTGAGCCAGCAGGAGGCTGGAGACAACAGGGACAAGGTGAGGCTGGGAGAGGAGGCAGCCTGGGTTCTCCCAAGTCCCTCTGTGCCTGGGTGTGTGCCT
>NW_027908324.1:0-233 GCF_054177405.1 Leptonychotes weddellii
TGAGAATCTATAGAATTTTAATGTTATGGGTTTCGGAATTTTCAAGTGCCTTATGTTATCTGTAATATGTTGGGGTGTGTGTGACTCTCATTTTAATTAGTTTAACATATTATGCACCCTAATTGTCAATACAAACTCTAAATTAGTTAGCCTTTGAAAGACTAATCAGAAGCCCACAGATTAGCAGTGTTGTTAGAAGGATTCAACTTTTTCAGTGATTAACACCAGAGAGT
>NW_027908325.1:0-233 GCF_054177405.1 Leptonychotes weddellii
TGCAGATACATGAATAACCTTATTGTGTAAGTATTTCCCGTGGGGTATACATTATCCGTAGTTCAAATTAAGTTGCACGTCTGGAATTTCACCTGGCAACTCCATTGTCAAGGACACTCCGCTGCAGGGCGGGGACTAGGGTGAGGCAGGTGAGGAACTCAGCTTGGGTACAAGATTTAAGACAGCACTGAAAAAAAAACCCATTGTCGAGATAAGTAATATTTTAACACGAC
>NW_027908326.1:0-233 GCF_054177405.1 Leptonychotes weddellii
TGCAGATCGGTCCCACCTTGCAGCTGAGAGGGTGCCCCTGAGGCCCAGAGACAGAGATAAGGGGCTGGACCTAAGAAGAGAAACACATAATTGGGCCTAGGTTTCCCAGCCTTGTCCAAACAGAAGCATCACTGGGGGCACTTTGTCCAAGACAGATTCCCAGGCAACTTTCCCAGAGTTGGGTGTGGGGTAAGATTTTATTTATTTATTTATTTATTTATTTATTGAGAGAG
>NW_027908327.1:0-233 GCF_054177405.1 Leptonychotes weddellii
TACCTTCCACCCCCCAAATAACAATACCATAAAAAAAAAATCCTTCCCCAGTTGAAGGGAACTTATACCTTCAGGAGTATTTAAGACTGTTTCCAGTGTGTCTGAAGTGCCTTCTACATGAAGGCAAATAAATGCCTGCGAGATTACCTGATCCCTGCAGGAGGAGGAGAATTGGAGTTCTTACCGGCTGTTCTCACTGACACTTTGGAGTGACTAAGATCTTTTTTTTTTTT
>NW_027908328.1:0-233 GCF_054177405.1 Leptonychotes weddellii
GATGATGGGCAACTCTCCTGGCTTCAACTTAGCAACACACTTACAAAAACTCGCAGGCAACATAGTCAGGTAACTGATATCTTTGTTTCTAGTCATCATCCTTTATCTGGACATTCAGAAACTACAGGTCCCGCAAAAGCTTTTATTTTTTCATTTTATTTTATTTTTGTTACTGTGTGTGTGTCTAGTGAAGAGTTTCTCAAACTTAATCTCGGGAATCCTCAACCCTTCTC
>NW_027908329.1:0-233 GCF_054177405.1 Leptonychotes weddellii
AGTCCCACATCGGGCTCCCGGCTCGGCAGGGAGCCTGCTTCTCCCTCTGACCCTCTCCTCTCTCACGCTGTTTCTCTCTCGCTCGCTCTCTAATAAATAAATAAATAAAAATCTAAAAAAAAAAAAAAAAAAAGCAAAGGAGCTGACTTGTTTTTCTTCATTACACAGAAATGTTACATGCTTATTTTAATGCATTCCAATGTTACAAACATAAAATGTAGAGAGGGGAAATT
>NW_027908330.1:0-233 GCF_054177405.1 Leptonychotes weddellii
TGGCACTGCAGACGCCCTGGGGAGCCCGGGTCATGGCCCCCCTTCAGGGATGAGTCAACTGAGGACCCCCGGGGGCATTCACATGCCCCGGGATCGCAGCTGGGGAGCTCCAGGACAAGCCCCCAGAGTCCCTGGAGGATGTGGTCTCAGTCCGTCAGCAACCCGGCCTCTCTCCTGCCAGGACACTCCAGAGGCTGACGCCCCCTTGGTGTCCTGGGGTTTGCTCCCTGGAC
>NW_027908331.1:0-233 GCF_054177405.1 Leptonychotes weddellii
TAATGATGTAATGTATGGTGATTAACATAACAATAAAAATTTTTTTTTAAATGGTAGGGCTCCCATTCTCCTTCACAACAAGTCTCCACTCCTTAGCTTGGCATGTCAGGCCCTGAACAATTGGGCTCGCTCCTCTCTTCAGCTACATCCCCTACGGGACAGCCCCCAAACTAGCCACACCCCACTGTCCTCTGTCCCCCATGTGCCACAGGCCCTGACATCCTTGTGCTTCT
>NW_027908332.1:0-233 GCF_054177405.1 Leptonychotes weddellii
GCTTTGAAACTAGAACTCAATCACAAGAGGAAAGTCAGAAAGAACTCAAATACATGGAGGCTAAAGAGCATCCTACTAAAGAATGAATGGGTCAACCAGGAAATTAAAGAAGAATTAAAAAAATTCATGGAAACCAATGAAAATGAAAACACAACTGTTCAAAATCTTTGGGATGCAGCAAAGGCAGTCCTAAGAGGAAAGTATATAGCAATACAAGCCTTTCTCAAGAAACA
>NW_027908333.1:0-233 GCF_054177405.1 Leptonychotes weddellii
TTTGTGCATAACACCCAGTGCTCCATGCAGAACGTGCCCTCCTCAATACCCACCACCAGGCTAACCCATCCCCCCACCCCCCTCCCCTCTAGAACCCTGTTTGTTTTTCAGAGTCCATCGTCTCTCATGGTTCGTCTACCCCTCCGATTTCCCCCGCTTCATTCTTCCCCTCCCGCTACCTTCTTCTTCTTTTTTTTTTCTTAACATATATTGCATTATTTGTTTCAGAGGTA
>NW_027908334.1:0-1458 GCF_054177405.1 Leptonychotes weddellii
AAAAAAAAAAAAATAGTTAAGGTTTTTCTTAACAAGGTAAGAGAAATTCCTTTAAATAGTGGGAATTAGGGCGCCTGGGTGGCTCAGTTGGTTAAGCGACTGCCTTCGGCTCAGGTCATGATCCTGGAGTCCCTGGATCGAGTCCCGCATCGGGCTTCCTGCTCGGCAGGGAGTCTGCTTCTCCCTCTGACCCTCCCCTCTCTCCTGTGCTCTCTCTCATTCTCTCTCTCTCTCAAATAAATAAATAAAATCTTTAAAAAAAAAAATAGTGGGAATTAAAGAACTTATCTATCTCAGAAAAAGGAATGTTTATCAACATCACTAATCATCATGGAAATGCAAATCAAAAGCACAATGAGATATCACCTCACACATGTTAACAAAAAGACAAGAGATAGCAAATGCCAGGAAGTGGAGAAAATGGAACACTTGTATACATTGTTGGGAATGTAAACAGGCACAGCCACTGTGGAAAACAGTATAGACTTTTCTCAATAAATTAAAAGTAGAACTACCATACGATCCAGCAAACCCACTTCTGTGTATATATCAAAAAGCAACAAAGTAATTATTCAAAGAGATACCTCTACTCCCGTATGTATAGCAGTATTAATCACAACAAGCAAGGAATGGATATGACCTACGACCTACGTGTCCATCAACAGATGGATAAAGAAAATGTAGTAGATATATAAAATGCAATATTATTCACCCTTAAGAAAAAAGAAAATCATGTAATATTTGACAATATGGATGAATCTGGAGGGTATTATGCTAGTGAAATAAGCCAGAAAGCCAGACAAAGACAAAAAATGCATGGTTCAATGATATGTGTAATCTAAAAAACAAAACAAAAAAGTCAAACTCATAGAAACAGTAGAAAGATGGTTGTCAGGAGCTAAGATGAGGAAAATAGGAAGAGGTTAATCAAAGGGTACAAACTTTCAGTTATAAGATGTATAAGGTCTGAGGATCTAAAGTAAAACATGGTGACTATAGTTAACGATGTATTGTATAACTGAAATTTGTTGAGAGACTAAAACTTAAGTGTCCTCATCCTCCCCCCCTCAAAAAGATAAATACATGAGATGGATGTGTTGATTAACTCAATGGAGGGAAAACCTTTCAAAAAAAAAAAAAAAAAACATATATATAGAAAAATCATCATGTTATATAATTTAACTATTTTATGATTTTGTCAATTATACCTCAATAAATCTGAAAAAATAGAACATTTAAAATGCCATGTTCTATGATACTTAGAATATTAGACCCTTTAAAGCATTAATTTAACAGGATGCATTTCTTACATTTTTATTTTTAAGATCTTCATTTCTGCATGTTTGGAATAGCCAGCTCTTGGGGCGCCTGGGTGGCTCAGTTGGTTGAGCGACTGCCTTCGGCTCAGGTCATGATCCTGGAGTCCCGGGATCGAGTCCCGCATCGGGCTCCCTGCTC
>NW_027908335.1:0-233 GCF_054177405.1 Leptonychotes weddellii
GGTCCTGTTCCTTTCTCTTCTCCCTTGGTGACCTCATCTATGATGATATGGTGTCACCTCCCAAATCTATTTCTCCAACCTAGATATTCTCCTACCCTGCACTCTGTATCCAACTGCCAATGTCACCTGCATTTCTAATACACATCTCGGATTCAACATTCTTTTTTTTTTTAATTCTTTTTTATTTATTTATTTATTTATTTTTTATTCTTATGTTAATCCCCATACATTAC
>NW_027908336.1:0-233 GCF_054177405.1 Leptonychotes weddellii
CCCGGCCCGCAGGCAGCTGTGGCAGGACCCGGAGTCTGGTGGGAGGGGGAGGGGTGGCATGCACCTGACTCGGACACAGGAGGGAGCCGTGTCTCTGCAGAGGGGCTCGGGCACACAGCGCAGGCGCAGCATAGGAGGGAGCGATTACCCACATCCTGTGCCTGTCAGGTGTCCCTGCGGGCGGGCTTTCCCTTGGCTCATCCGGATCACTGGGCCGGCAGAGCCTTGTGAGG
>NW_027908337.1:0-233 GCF_054177405.1 Leptonychotes weddellii
TTCAGGAGCTGCCAGGTAACCTGACCCACCCAGCGCAGCTAACTACTAGGGGCCAAGGATTCTGGAAGATTCTTTCCTAGAGAGTGTCAAGGGGTTCCTGCCTCAGCCAGCATCCCCTGGGAAGGCTTCCACACTCCTGGGGCCTGGCCCTGTCCTTCTCCAGCTGCACGGTCCTCTGCCAGGGCTGTGAGCCCCTCCCATTCCTGCGGAGCGCAGGGACCCAGCATGTGCAC
>NW_027908339.1:0-233 GCF_054177405.1 Leptonychotes weddellii
AGGGAGACGCCTTTGTTCAGCTGACAAAGACTGGAAATCCAGCCAGGGATTGTCGCAGGTTGGATGGGGTCTTCACATCCTTCTGTAGGATTCAGGGCTGCTGGGCCGAACCCTTGCTGACAGCCTAGAGGCACCTCTTCCGATCCCGCTCCTTTTCTTTTGAGGCCCTAAACCATTCCCTTGAGCCTGCCAGAATCCTCGCAGACTCCCAGCAAAAATACCCAGCTGTGTGC
>NW_027908340.1:0-233 GCF_054177405.1 Leptonychotes weddellii
GCTATTAGTTTCAGAGACTCTCCCTGACCCTGGCGCTGAGTTAAGAGCTCAGGTGGTGTGGTGAGTGTTAACTGGGAAGGAGAGACCCAAGAGGGCTGTTTTTCCATTAAAAAAAAAGCGTTCTAACTTTTCCATCTTGTTACCAGAAATGGGAGTGCAGGACCGGGATCTGCCGGGGTTCTGGGCGGCAGGACTCCCATCCTCCCCTCCACCCACGCCCTCCCCCCAACTCC
>NW_027908341.1:0-233 GCF_054177405.1 Leptonychotes weddellii
CTCCAGGCCACACCATCTCCGTTTCTGTCCGTGCTGCTATAAACTGCAGCGTCCTGGGTTGTGCGCCCCTCCGCAGCGCCCCCAGTCCTGCCTCCAGGTCGGGGCACGTCTCTGCCCTTTGTGCTTCTAAAACCGCCAGCCGCTCCCAGTTCGCTCCCAGTTCGCACACGCGACCCCACCGGTCTGGTCCTCCACCCCGGGGGCTGCCCTAGAGTCCTTTCCCCGCCGCTACC
>NW_027908342.1:0-233 GCF_054177405.1 Leptonychotes weddellii
CCCCCCCCCCCCCCCCCCCCCCCCCCCCCCCCCAAGCCTGGTGATGGGTATGAAGGAGGACACGTACTGCATGGAGCACTGGGTGTTATATGAAAACAATGAATCGTGGAACACTACATCAAGAACTAATGAAGTATGGTGACTAACGTAACATAACATAATAAAATAAAATAAAATAAAAATAAAGATGATAAAGAAATCTGGGAGGAGAGGTGGCTGCATTGGGTATCTGC
>NW_027908343.1:0-233 GCF_054177405.1 Leptonychotes weddellii
GCTATTAGTTTCAGAGACTCTCCCTGACCCTGGCGCTGAGTTAAGAGCTCAGGTGGTGTGGTGAGTGTTAACTGGGAAGGAGAGACCCAAGAGGGCTGTTTTTCCATTAAAAAAAAAGCGTTCTAACTTTTCCATCTTGTTACCAGAAATGGGAGTGCAGGACCGGGATCTGCCGGGGTTCTGGGCGGCAGGACTCCCAGCCTCCCCTCCACCCACACCCTCCCCCCAACTCC
>NW_027908344.1:0-233 GCF_054177405.1 Leptonychotes weddellii
TAGGTTACAGTCACGTGGCATTGCCATTACTCCCGAATTTCCCGTTTGGGGTTTTATTAGCTTGTAGTCAAAGGCGACATTGTGAAGACCGCTTATAAAACCGCTGAGAGAGGGAGAGTGGGATGGAGAAGCCAGGGAACTGCACAGAAAGTCGTTGAGAGGTTCCTGCGCAGAGTCAGAACCCAGACAAGCACTGGCCATGTGTGTTCCCCGCTAGAAGGGCAGGAGCCGCG
>NW_027908345.1:0-1458 GCF_054177405.1 Leptonychotes weddellii
ATGCACACACGAGCGGGGGGGGGGAGCGGCAGAGGGAGAGGGAGAAGCAGACTCCCCGATGAGCAGAGAGCCCCATGCAGGACTCAGTCCTAAGACCCTGAGGTCATGACCTGAGCCAAAGGCAGACGCTTAACTGACTGAGCTACCCAGGCACCCCTCTAGGTATAATTTCTAAGAAAAACTGGTTTAATGAAGAAAGAGATAGAAGAGATGTAAATAACATCATTTAAAATGCTTTTTCTAGGGGGTGCCTGGGTGGCTCAGTCGTTAAGCGTCTGCTTTTGGCTCAGGTCGTGATCCCAGGGTCCTGGGATTGAACCCTGCATCGGGTTCCCTGCTCTGCGGGAGGCCTGCTTCTCCCTCTCCCACTCCCTCTGCTTGTGTTCCCTCTCTCGCTGTGTCTCTCTCTGTCAAATAAATAAATAAAATCTTTAAAATAAATAAATAAATAAAATGCTTTTTCTTTCCAATAAATAATATATATTTGACCTAGATGAATAAAGAAACTGAAAAGAGAATAATAACAGTGGTTTATCTGTGGAGGTGGGGTGGAAATGAGGACTAGAGAGATGGGAGATAGGGGTGAGAGGGAGACACTTCAGTGTAACCATGTAAAAAAAAATGTTTGCACACGAACATCACTTTTAAAAAATTTATAAGAGTCTGTTGAGATTGTGGTGCAAATACAAAGGATATATATATATATATAAATGTCATATAAATTTTATTTATTTATTTAAGATTTTATTTATTTATTTGACAGAGAGAGAGAGAGACAGCAAGAGAGGGAGTGGGAGAGGGAGAAGCAGGCTTCCCACCGAGCAGGGAGCCCAATGCGGGGCTCGATCCCAGGACCCTGGGATCATGACCTGAGCCAAAGGCAGACGCTTAAAGACTGAGCCACCCAGGCGCCCCATTCTAATTTTTTTATATTCTTATGTTTTCACCAGTTACTTTATTTCAATATGTCTGAGTCAGTGATATTTATCTTCCCCTTCTCTTCCTCCCCAAATAAAACCTTTGAGAATCTGATAAAAGTCAGGGCCTTATTCCCAGAAGAATGAACATGTGTATATAAACAATTTTACATATTATTTCCAAGATTAATGGATGCTTTGATCCAAGCCAAATATTGTTTTTTTTTTTTTTTAGATTTTTATTTATTTATTTGACAGAGAAAGACACAGCGAGAGAGGGAACACAAACGGGGAGTGGGAGAGGGAGAAGCAGATTCCCTGCCAAGCAGGGAGCCCGATGCAGGACTCGATCCCGGGACTCCAGGATCATGACCTGAGCCGAAGGCAGTCGCTTAACCAACTGAGCCACCCAGGCGCCCTCCAAGCCAAATATTGTTAACTGTGGTTTTAGTATGCAAGGATATTTTAAAAATCAGGTGTTTGGTGATAGGTTTATATGCAAGGCATTCTGGTGGGGGTGCAGGGGACACTAGAACTAGGA
>NW_027908346.1:0-233 GCF_054177405.1 Leptonychotes weddellii
GACAGCAGGCCGCCTCCCCTGCAGCGCTCCCCCTGGACACCCGCTCCCCTCTGCTCCGGGCATGTCCTTCCTGCTGCAGCCCCACAGTGCGCCAGCCACGACCCTCCACTGGCCACAGAGCGCGGACGTGTGTGGCCGCTGGACAAGCAGTGTGGGGGGGACCCCCCCCCAGGCCCGGAGCGGCTGCACACGGAGGCAGCCAGCGTCCATACGGGCCCCCCGCTCCTGCGTCC
>NW_027908347.1:0-233 GCF_054177405.1 Leptonychotes weddellii
TATAGCAAATTTTAGCCACGTCCCTCTCCACTAGTTTTCTCTTTCACTTAGCTTGAGTGGGTAAAAGAATAACTGTATTTGGAACATTTAAAGAAAAGAAAGAAAGAAGAAAGAAGAAAGAAAGAAAGAAAGAAAGAAAGAAAGAAAGAAAGAAAGAAAGAAAAGAAAGAAAGAAAGAAAGAAAGAAAGAAAGAAAGAAGAAAGAAAGAAAGAAAGAAAGAAAGAAAGAAAGA
>NW_027908348.1:0-233 GCF_054177405.1 Leptonychotes weddellii
TAGATGATAGATAAACAGAGAGGTAGAGAGATATATAGTATAAACACGGCACAATGTCAGAAATCGTCCCAGCAGGGTGACCAGTGGATGACTGTTGATTGTACTAATCTATTATTCTTGCAAGTCTTTTGCAGGTTTGGATGATTTCAAATTAAAAATTGGGGGAGAAAGTCAGTCACTGTTTAATATCCACACACATGTGTGTGCATATGTAGACACACACAGGCCAATGG
>NW_027908349.1:0-233 GCF_054177405.1 Leptonychotes weddellii
CTGGGTGGCTCAGTTGGTTAAGCGACTGCCTTCGGCTCAGGTCATGATCCTGGAGTCCCGGGATCGAGTCCCGCATCGGGCTCCCTGCTCGGCAGGGAGTCTGCTTCTCCCTCTGACCCTCCTCCCTCTCATGCTCTCTGTCTCTCATTCTCTCTGTCTCAAATAAATAAATAAAATCTTTAAAAAAAAAAAAAAGATTCAGAGAGAAATCAAAGGCACAGAGGTAACTTACA
>NW_027908350.1:0-233 GCF_054177405.1 Leptonychotes weddellii
CCTACCTCCATACATCCATTGTCTTGTATTTATAAATATTTTTTATTGTATATTTGTATTTTTATTAATTAAACTAAAATATTCCTTATTTGAGTACATACATATATGAGACGTATAAATGTGCTACAGCATCTAAGAGAGATGGTTAAGGTAAAGTCAAGCTCAGCTGTCATTGACTATTTTGCCCTTAAAATACTCTATTCTATCTTTTTTTTTGTATGTATCATTTTATA
>NW_027908351.1:0-233 GCF_054177405.1 Leptonychotes weddellii
TTATCTAAATAAAATGCTTTCTACAGCAGAATATTTTTATATCCCTTTCACTAAAATCTCAGGGCCATTAGAGCAATGTGGTTACTTAGCAACTACTGTGTTGATGCTCTAAAACCAGGTATTACGTAAAATCAATAAAATCAGGAAATCTTTATATGTCAGAAATCTGTATACATCAGTACCACATTCCACCAGCATCCTAAGCTAGAGCAAATAAACCACACCACCTTCTC
>NW_027908352.1:0-233 GCF_054177405.1 Leptonychotes weddellii
AAAGAAGGAAACACTAAACTGTCTTCAGGAAGGCAGTAGCTCTGAGAACATGGGACAGATCTAATTGGTCTTTTCTACAACTAATGTCTTGGGTGACAGACTGCCCATACCCCACTCTCCAAGTCTCAGCTCCTTGAATCTCCTGGATAAATTCTAAAGGCATTTATTTAGTAGATTCTGTTTTCCCATCTGCAGGATTATAGTTCCTTTATTCTGTTGATGTTCATCATATA
>NW_027908353.1:0-233 GCF_054177405.1 Leptonychotes weddellii
CCAGGAAATGACATGTGGGTGGCAAGGCCAACATGGAGCTTCACCAGCCAGGGAAGGAGGCAGGGCAGGTGGGCACACTGTGCTGGGGGGCCAGGGCTGAGGCCCCAAAGGCAAGGCAGCAGCGTGGCCAGGATCCCGGGTAGGACCAGGGAGCTTCTGGCCCCTGAGCTAGCCATTAAACCAGCTGTGCCTAATAACCGTCATTCCCTCTAATGAGGCTGGGACAACCACAG
>NW_027908354.1:0-233 GCF_054177405.1 Leptonychotes weddellii
TGGCACTGCAGACGCCCTGGGGAGCCCGGGTCACGGCCCCCCTTCAGGGATGAGTCAACTGAGGACCCCCGGGGGCATTCACATGCCCCGGGATCGCAGCTGGGGAGCTCCAGGACAAGCCCCCAGAGTCCCTGGAGGATGTGGTCTCAGTCCGTCAGCAACCCGGCCTCTCTCCTGCCAGGACACTCCAGAGGCTGACACCCCCTTGGTGTCCTGGGGTTTGCTCCCTGGAC
>NW_027908355.1:0-233 GCF_054177405.1 Leptonychotes weddellii
CCCGGCCCGCAGGCAGCTGTGGCAGGACCCGGAATCTGGTGGGAGGGGGAGGGGTGGCATGCACCTGACTCGGACACAGGAGGGAGCCGTGTCTCTGCAGAGGGGCTCGGGCACACAGCGCAGGCGCAGCATAGGAGGGAGCGATTACCCACATCCTGTGCCTGTCAGGTGTCCCTGCGGGCGGGCTTTCCCTTGGCTCGTCCGGATCACTGGGCCGGCAGAGCCTTGTGAGG
>NW_027908356.1:0-1458 GCF_054177405.1 Leptonychotes weddellii
TCCCTGCTCGGCAGGGAGTCTGCTTCTCCCTCTGACCCTCCTCCCTCTCATGCTCTCTGTCTCTCATTCTCTCTCTCTCTCAAATAAATAAATAAAATCTTTAAAAAAAAGAAAAAAGAAAAGGAGAGGGAGAGATCCCTGTTGACTTAGGGGTGGGGGGAAGCCAGTGGTTCTCTGAAGACTTTGACCCTGTTAACTGGGCACTTCTATCAGATCTGAATTGTTGACAAGAAAACATGATGACTTTTGTAAGAAAATGAAACGCTGCGTTTTAAAGCCTACATTCCTAGGCTTTCTGGGTCTTCATGAAAAATTATTTCAACCTAAAAAGCTCTATTCAGAAAGTTATCAGTTAAGGGGCGCCTGAGTGGCTAAGTCAATAGACCCTGAGACTTTGGAACTCAGGGTCATGAGTTCAAGCCCCACGTTGGGCATGGAGCCTACTTGGAAACAATAATGAGGTTATCAACTAGGTGAGAAAGGTTCTCAAGACACACAAGCCTTCCTCCACCTGCCCCTCACTCCCACCCTCCCAGGACTACCCCTGGGAACACCCGCCCCCACTGACCAAGACAAAACGTGCTCCCAACAGTGCAAAGGTTAAAATACCAGAGCGCTTGCGTCCCCAGGACTACGTAGATATCTAGACGGTCCGGCCGCCAGGCACGGGGTCCGCACACATCCCAGTAAAACCGCAGTTCCCTTGGGCGCCTGGGTGGCTCAGTTGGTTAAGCGACTGCCTTCGGCTCAGGTCATGATCCTGGAGTCCCGGGATCGAGTCCCGCATCGGGCTCCTTGCTCAGCGAGGAGTCTGCTTCTCCCTCTGACCCTCCCCACCTCATGCTTTCTCTCTCTCAAATAAATAAATAAAATCTTTAAAAAAAAAAACAAAAAAAACCGCAGTTCCCGAGCCACTTCTGCAGAGGCAGCAGCCCCCGCCTCGGGAGCCCCCAACTCGGCCCTCACCAGAGCAGGTCGGGGCAGAAGAGATGGCGGTACTCAGGGAGACACTCGTCCTCACTGACGTCGGGCGGCGGCTGGGCCATGGCTCTCGGTGCGGGCCGGGGGCGGCGAGGACAGTAGGGACCTGCCCGGATCCGGCAGCAGCGGGGCCTCCGAGACCCGCCGCGCTCTCAAGCCGTCAGCGCCCTACAACTGGGGAGGACCGAGATCCAGCCGGCCGGTCCCCGGCGTCCGAGCGCCCCGCTAGCCCCGCCCACAGCCACCTCCTCTTCCGCCCAGGACGCCCCGCCAGCCCCGCCCACAGCGGTCTCCTGGTTCCTCCCAGGACGCCCCGCTAGCCCCTCCCACAGCTGCCTCCTGTTCCTCCCAGCACGCCCCGCCCACAGAGGTCCCCTGGTTCCTCCCAGGTCACCCCGCTAGCCCCGCCCACACCCGCCTCCTGTTCCTCCCATCACGCCCTGCCCACAGCGGTCTCCTGGTTCCTCCCAGGACGCC
>NW_027908357.1:0-233 GCF_054177405.1 Leptonychotes weddellii
CTAGAACATGAGGCTCAGGTGTCAGACACTCACACAAACATACTATAAAGCTACACAACCAAATAAGCAGCAAGAGGGCTTAATATTGGAGAATCAATATAAGTCAATGTATTTAAAAGTTTTTCCAGACTTTTGGGGAGATTTGCCAACTGGGGGATGGTGTTACATCATTTTCACAAAATAATTATATTTATTAAAAAAAATAATGGGCACCTGGGATGTAATAAAGCAGC
>NW_027908358.1:0-233 GCF_054177405.1 Leptonychotes weddellii
GGATCGGGCCCCGCGTTAGGCTCCCTGCTCAGTGGGAGGCCTGCGTCTCCCTCTCCCACTCTCCCTGCTTGTATTCCTGCTCTCGCTATCTCTCTCTCTGTCAAATAAATAAATAAAATCTTTTTAAAAAAAAGAAATATTTTTTGGGGGGAAAAAGTATCTCCCTCCAGAGTATGACATGTGTCCTTGAGTTTGTAAAGAAAGTAATATAAACAAACCTTCTCTTACTGACT
>NW_027908359.1:0-233 GCF_054177405.1 Leptonychotes weddellii
ACACGCACACGCACGCACATGCACATACGCACATGCACACGCACACACACATCTGTACTTTACACTTACACACACACACATAAATCTATGAGTCCTCACTGGGTACCAACTTGAATCAGTATTACTGCTTTACAAAGGCTGATGCCCAAAGTTTTGAGGGGTTTCAGGAGGGGCTCACTGCTTAGGAAGCCATGTGCCAGGATGGTACCCCATGATGGTTGCTTTGAAGTGTA
>NW_027908360.1:0-233 GCF_054177405.1 Leptonychotes weddellii
GAGGTAAGTTAGAAAGAGACAAAATTTATACTTCAATCTCTGGATTGGAGGGATGCTGCAAGCCAGGAGAGTATTGTTTGTTTTCTAGGCTGCCTTATTGAATGGGGTCCACTTAACAAGGCTCTTGGGGGCTTTGAAATCAACACCCCATTGAAACTGAGTGGAGAATAGTACAATTAGGGCGCCTGGGTGGCTCAGTCGTTAAGCGTCTGCCTTCGGCTCAGGTCATGGTC
>NW_027908361.1:0-233 GCF_054177405.1 Leptonychotes weddellii
ACACGCACACGCACGCACATGCACATACGCACATGCACACGCACACACACATCTGTACTTTACACTTACACACACACACATAAATCTATGAGTCCTCACTGGGTACCAACTTGAATCAGTATTACTGCTTTACAAAGGCTGATGCCCAAAGTTTTGAGGGGTTTCAGGAGGGGCTCACTGCTTAGGAAGCCATGTGCCATGATGGTACCCCATGATGGTTGCTTTGAAGTGTA
>NW_027908362.1:0-233 GCF_054177405.1 Leptonychotes weddellii
CTTCTTCTTAAACACATCGGTATGGCCACGATCCCCAGAAATGGAGACTAAACGGATATTCATCAAATGTGCCAAGTCCTGCATTAAGTGCAATAATACCTCACACACATTATCTCATTTCTCCTCTGAAAAAAACCAAACCAAACCAGACAACAAACCCTGGGAATCAGGTGGTCTAAGGAGGAAAAAGGAAAGGCTTAGAGCAGTTAAGTAAGCTGACCAAGATCACACAG
>NW_027908363.1:0-233 GCF_054177405.1 Leptonychotes weddellii
TGAGAATCTATAGAATTTTAATGTTATGGGTTTTGGAATTTTCAAGTGCCTTATGTTATCTGTAATATGTTGGGGTGTGTGTGACTCTCATTTTAATTAGTTTAACATATTATGCACCCTAATTGTCAATACAAACTCTAAATTAGTTAGCCTTTGAAAGACTAATCAGAAGCCCACAGATTAGCAGTGTTGTTAGAAGAATTCAACTTTTTCAGTGATTAACACCAGAGAGT
>NW_027908364.1:0-233 GCF_054177405.1 Leptonychotes weddellii
GCTTTAGGTCCTGGGATGTGTGTGTGTGTGTGTATGTGTGTGTGTGTGTGTGTGTGTATGGTCAGAGGATAGCACTGATGCTCCTTATATTTCAAACCTGGGCTGGGAGGCTTCATCTGAATAAAGTGCCTTAGTACAGCTTTCTCAAATTGTCATAAATGCCTTTGAGTGTAAATGACTGAGTCAGCTATCTCTCTCAGTCAACTCTGCCACTGAGACTATGGTGGGTGACT
>NW_027908365.1:0-233 GCF_054177405.1 Leptonychotes weddellii
CAGTATCCTGAGATCATGACCTGAGCCAAAATCAAGTCAGATGCTTAACTAACTGAGCCACTCAGGTGCTCCTCAAATATTAACTTTTTTATATGATTAACAGTTTAAAAAAATGACAATGTGTAAATAACTCTAAATACACAGTTAATAATATTTAATAATTTAGTCTGAGAGTAAATTGTTTTAGGAAAAAGATCTCACAGGAAAGATATGAAGCTGAGTGCATATCATAT
>NW_027908366.1:0-233 GCF_054177405.1 Leptonychotes weddellii
TCTCTGTCTCAAATAAATAAATAAAATCTTTTAAAAAAAA
Organism: Leptonychotes weddellii; assembly: GCF_054177405.1. Taxonomy (NCBI): domain Eukaryota; kingdom Metazoa; phylum Chordata; class Mammalia; order Carnivora; family Phocidae; genus Leptonychotes; species Leptonychotes weddellii. The sequence goes on from NW_027908366.1 coordinate 41, forward strand.
AAAAAAGCCCATGGTGAACAATATATCAGAATTTTGGATAAAGAGCCATCAATCTTACTGAATCGTTCATTTGCTTCGGGCTACAGTAATGTAGCACTATACTGACGCTGTCTTTATCTAAGGTTGGGATACTGTGCTCATCATGGGCTTTTTCATACTGAATTTGATTTTTTTTTCAAGCATTGCATTGAAA
>NW_027908367.1:0-1458 GCF_054177405.1 Leptonychotes weddellii
TGGGTGTTATACGAAAACAATGAATCGTGGATCACCACATCAAAAACTAATGATGTATTGTATGGTGACTAACATAACATAATAAAATAAAAAAAATAAGAGTCAAGTGCTTAACTGACTGAGCCACCCAGGCGCCCCATGAGAGAGTACATTAAAATCTTTGCTATGGAAAACTGTGTGGCGGTTCCTCAAAAAGTGTGAAATAGAATTACCACACGATCCGGCAATTCCACCCCTGGGTCCGCAGCCCAAAGAATTGAAAGCAGGGTCTCGAGGAGATACTTAGACACCCTTGTTCACTGCAGCATTATTCACACTAGGCAAAAGGGATGAACACCAACAGACGAACAAAGAGGCAGAGTGTGGTATGTACATACAAGGGAGTATTTCTAGCCTTAAAAAGGAAGGAAATTCTGACATACGCTACAACGTGGATGAATCTTGAGGATAATTTGCTAACTGGAATAAGCCAGTCCCGGAAGGACAAATACTATATGGTCCCTATGGTTATATGAGGTACTATAGCAGTGGATTTGTAGAGGCAGAAAGTAGGGGCTGGGGTCGAGGGGGAATGGAAAGTCATTGTTTATGGGTAGAGCATTCCTGTTTGGGAAGATGAAAACGTTCTGGAGATGGATGGTGGGGATGATTGCCCAGCAAAGCAGATAGACCTTAATACCACTGAACCGCATGCTTAAAATGGTTAAAATGGTGAAATTTATGTTATGTATATTTTATCATAATAATAAAAAAAATCTGAACTCTGAATGCCTGGCTATGCCCCTTGGTTGTGTAGAATGTGGTGGCATCAAAGATGCTTGGAATCAGGCCACTGAGTAGGTTTTAGAAAGCAATCCTGAGATTGAAAAAAAGCAGCCACTGAGAAGCAGAGTCAACAGGAGGAAGGAACTTTGACCTTGAATTTCCCCTAGACCTATATCCACGGTGATGAAAAGCCTCTTTAGAACAGGACCTCCGACTGGGATCAATATGTTCTCTGTTCTGCAGGGAGAACACCACTTCTGGACCTTCCCCCTAGGAGAATTTCAGTTATATACCTAATGAAGGTATATAACCAATTTATCCATTTGGTCCATTTATGCTCAAGACAGGGACGAAATGACTAAGCCTTTTTTTTAGGCCAGCAGGATCCATTTAGTTACAGTGGGAAGTAATCCACTCCTGGGAAGCCGGCTCCCTGGAAAGAGTTAACGCATCTTCTCCAAAGAGAGCACAAGCCTCTCTCCCCACAATCAGATCTGCCCGGCCTCCCTCCACTCAGCAAATAGAGCAGCACCTGCGTTAACTGGCATCAGGGATCCTACACAAGAGAATTTTCTAGCTTCTCTCTGAAGATCCAGAGCTTTGTTTATATGTCAACCATTTGGAGAATATAAACATCTCTAATATGAACCACACATGTTTCTGCTGCTTTAAATAGCATATGGGATCCACGAC
>NW_027908368.1:0-233 GCF_054177405.1 Leptonychotes weddellii
TTTTTGTTTTTTGTTTTTTTGGTTTTTTGGTTTGTTTTTTTTTTTTTTTTGATTCAGCCATGACTCCAGTGAGCCTGGGTCTATTACTAGAGATTCTAATTGAATAAATCTGGGATAAACTTGGGGATCTGTCTTTAAAGAAAAAAGTTCTCAGGGTTCTAGTGTGAAGCAAAATTTGGAAAATCCTAGAAACAGATTTTTTATTCAGAGATTCCACAGCTACACATAGAGAT
>NW_027908369.1:0-233 GCF_054177405.1 Leptonychotes weddellii
GTGGCACCAGCGCAGGGTGGCGAAGGGCACGCACAGCAGCCAGACCGTGGGGGCCTGCGTGCCCTGCCACTCACCAGCCCCGTGATGGTGCACAAGGGCCCTAAAATCGGACCGCCCGGCTTCCCCCTCTGTAGAATGGAGAGAGTAGCAGTACCTACGACAGAATGGCTGCCAGGAACAAAGGAGTTCAGCGAACATACGGCTAGAATGTCAGTAAGTGTGAGGCACTGAAA
>NW_027908370.1:0-233 GCF_054177405.1 Leptonychotes weddellii
ATTTCATGGTGTTCTAGAGTTTTGTCTTGTGGAGGAAAACATCTCTGAGACCATACTCTTCCAACCCCCATTAGGGCCCACTGAATTACCAAATCTTAACAGAGAGAATAGTTCGTCCTCATATGCCTTTCTTATAATTATCCTACTATTCGGTAAAACATTTTGTTTCTTTGTTTTGCTTTGTCTTTGAAAGGGGTGGGTTGTTGGTAGGAGTGGAGAGGCATGTGGGAAGG
>NW_027908371.1:0-233 GCF_054177405.1 Leptonychotes weddellii
TGCAGATCGGTCCCACCTTGCAGCTGAGAGGGTACCCCTGAGGCCCAGAGACAGAGATAAGGGGCTGGACCTAAGAAGAGAAACACATAATTGGGCCTAGGTTTCCCAGCCTTGTCCAAACAGAAGCATCACTGGGGGCACTTTGTCCAAGACAGATTCCCAGGCAACTTTCCCAGAGTTGGGTGTGGGGTAAGATTTTTTTTATTTATTTATTTATTTATTTATTTATTGAG
>NW_027908372.1:0-233 GCF_054177405.1 Leptonychotes weddellii
TCATTTATCCTAGCAGTTAGAGCCTCCATTTTTTATTTCACCTCATTAATAGCCTTTTTGATTTTGACTTGGTTAGATTTCAGTTCTTTTACTTCTCCAGAAAGGGTTTCTATAATAACTTCCATGCTTTTTTCAAGCCCATCTAGCCTTTCTGACATTCTTAACATCAAAACTTTTTAGCAAAATCAACAAAACCCTCCATAATTTGACCTTCTTTTTTCTCTTTTATCTTC
>NW_027908373.1:0-233 GCF_054177405.1 Leptonychotes weddellii
TTCTCATCCATCAGCTGGGTGGGGGCAAGGATGTGCAGGAGGGAGTGCTAGGGGCAGGAGGTGGCTTTGAAGTCCTGCTCGGTGAAAAGGTACTGAGTGTGACCTGTGTGCCCGGCACCATGCCAAGTGCCTGAGCTTGCCTCACTGAATCCTCAGCGTGTTGTAATGCTTCCTTATGTTACCGCCATCCCAGGTCACTCCTCAGAACCTGTACTGGATTCCGTGCAAGGCTC
>NW_027908374.1:0-233 GCF_054177405.1 Leptonychotes weddellii
TCCACATCTTGGTCAGATCTTGGACTTTCATTTCTTTTTTTTTTTTTTAAGATTTTATTTATTTCTTTATTTGAGAGAGATAGAACGCACGCAAGCGAGTGCAAGCAGGGGCAGGGAGAGGGACAAGCAGACTCCTCACTGAGCAAACAGCCCCATGAGGGGCTCCATCTCACTTCTCACAACCCTGAGATCATGACCCGGAGATCATGACCTGAGCCGAAACCAAGAGTCAG
>NW_027908375.1:0-233 GCF_054177405.1 Leptonychotes weddellii
GCAGTCGCTTAACCAACTGAGCCACCCAGGCGCCACCCCGAAGGCAGATGCTTAACCAACTGAGCCACCCAGGCGCCCTATTTATTTATTTTTAAAGGTTTATTTATTTGAGTAATCTCTACCTCCAACGTGGGGCTCGAACTCATGACCCTGAGATCAAGAGTCTCATGTTCCTCCGACTGAGCCAGCTGGGCGCCCCAAGAGGTGCGTTTTAGAACCATTAGTTGGACGGG
>NW_027908376.1:0-233 GCF_054177405.1 Leptonychotes weddellii
CCTGAGCTCAGCTCCCCCCGCGAGGGCTCATCACCCCCCCCCCAGGTCTCCTCACACCCCAGGCTCTGAGGAGGGGATGGGCTGGTCCCCAGGTAGAGCGGCTGGGGCTAGGGGCTAGAGAGGTGGGCGGGGGAGGTAGTGCAGGGCTGAGACAGAAAAGCCCTGGAAAATCCGAAGAGACCCTGGGTACGCCTTGCCGCGGCGGGCAGGATACAGATGCAAGGCGGGGCCGG
>NW_027908377.1:0-233 GCF_054177405.1 Leptonychotes weddellii
TAGGTTACAGTCACGTGGCATTGCCATTACTCCTGAATTTCCCGTTTGGGGTTTTATTAGCTTGTAGTCAAAGGCGACATTGTGAAGACCGCTTATAAAACCGCTGAGAGAGGGAGAGTGGGATGGAGAAGCCAGGGAACTGCACAGAAAGTCGTTGAGAGGTTCCTGCGCAGAGTCAGAACCCAGACAAGCACTGGCCGTGTGTGTTCCCCGCTAGAAGGGCAGGAGCCGCG
>NW_027908378.1:0-12863 GCF_054177405.1 Leptonychotes weddellii
AATTTTTTTAAAGATTTTATTTATTTAATTGACAGAGAGAGACATAGCAAGAGAGGGGAACACAAGCAGAGGGAGCGGGAGAGGGAGAAGCAGGCTTCCCACGGAGCAGGGAGCCCAATGTGGGGCTCGATCCCAGGACCCTGCGATCATGACCTGAGCCGAAGGCAGACGCTTAACGACTGAGCCACCCAGGCGCCCCATCAAGTTTATTTATAATTTCTAATAAAAATTCCAGTGTTGCATATTTTTGTGAAACTAGTGGCCAGTATCACTGAGAATTATCTGCATAACCATATTTTGTTAGATGGATCAGAAATTACACGGACAAAGACAAAAGAAAGGTTTACATATTTAATGGAGGTTTTAAGGGAATATTAAATGTACTCCATAAAATGAATGAACAATGGAATGTTACTGATGGACTTGAAATGTTGTGAACGCTTGCCAAAATCTCCATCATGCTTACTACTATGTAATGCAGGTAGTGGTTATATAGATCACATACATTAAAAATACATATTTTTTGAGGATCAGAAACATTTCTGATTCTGGCAATCATTGAGTAATACAAGTGGATTATGTTTCATAGTTCATTTGGAATTAGTTTTTTTGGGATTTCCAATGCAATTTCTTGAAAAAAATCATGTTATAAAGAGCAATTAGTTTTGCAGGGAAATACAGATATGTGTTTATAGGATCTATAAATTAGCAGAACTATAGTATTAAAGATAATAATTTGTACTTGAAAAATTTTATACTTGAAAGCTGGGAGCTATGTAATAAGGAAGGTATTATTGGAAATACAGAAAGAGATGTAATAAATGCCCCTTCTTTTCTTGGGTGCAGAAGCAGAATTTTAATTTTAGAGCCACAATGCTCTTTTCTCTATGTCTTCAGTGATTTTACTCTCTAAGCATGGAAAAAGCGAACTTTCCCCAAGTCTATCCAACCCTAATTGACCCTTAATTGGGATTTGCATTTATCAGTGTAGCTGAAATTGAGAATAATTTGAATTATTTGCATTTTAAAAGAGCTTATTTGTTGGGGGACCTGGGTGGCTCAGTCAGTTAAGTACCTGCCTTCAGCTCAGGTCATGATCCCAGGGTCCTGGGATGGAGCGAGCCCTGCATCTGGGTCCTGGGATCCAGCCTTTCATGCAGCTCCCTGCTTGGTGGGGAGTCTGCTTCTTCCTCTCTCTTTACCCCTCCCCCATCCCTGCTTGTTCTCTCTCTCAAATAAATAAATAAAATCTTTTTTTTTTTTTAAAGCTTATTTGTTAACCTGATATTGTCTCCATTTGAATGACATTCAGGCAGTGAAACCAGGTGGAGTGAAATGGGCAGACCAAATAAAGGACTTTAGATCAGAGGTGCACTTGATTGGTTAATATGATTATTGAAATGACAAAATGTGTTTCAGTTGGATGAGGAAAAAAAAAGCAACAGAAAAATGATAATGAGTTACTGGATGTAGAGAGTTCAATATAATGATATTAACTAACATTAAAGTTATTTATATTTGATATTAAAGTTGATATTTACTGTCTATATAAATATATATTTATGTTACATAAAATCGGTCATAGTGGCGGTAATTGAACAGACAAAATAGGAAGGTAGAAGATTATGATAATTTTTGGCTTTGTCATATAGTTTCTACTATTTGGAATGTTTTCTACCAGCTGACCTCACAGATGCAACATCATCTAGTTGACTCAACTCAGATTCTCAGTTTAAATGTCATTAAAAGTGCATAGAATTGTGTCACTTTCCTGATGTGACTTAGCAATTCTACTTCATTTGTGGGATTGTTTAATTAATAATCCCTCCCTCACTAGGTAATAAATGCCATCAGAATAAATATAGTTTGTTTTGTATTTTGTTTTTGTTTTTTCTTTATCATTCTATGGAGGAAGCTACTAAAAATGGCAGTTGAATCACATATTAATAATCTGAGTTACTGGAAGGCTTAACAACTAATCTACTCACCAAAGGAAATTTAAAAAGGACAATTCAATATCGAGCTCTGAATTTTTGTGTTGTGTAAGACTGCTCAGAACTAGAAAGTTTGGAGGAATGAATTTCTCATATCTCTGAGAAAAGAAATATTGTTATTATTATACAGAATTTATAAAATTTTATAAAATTTATAAATCCATCAATATATTGGATATTATGTATATGGCATTTCATTTTCATGGATGTGGTTAAGTAAAGTCTAGACCAGGGAATTATAACCTTTGTAAAAAGATACATTAATTTGACCAATACAGTAAAGCTCTTGCTTCCAAATACTGGACACTTCGAGAAATTTGTTCATCCTAGACCCATCCTAAGAATGAGCAGGACTGGATGTCTCTGTCATTACTGAGAGATTCCATTCACTGTATGCTTAGTATGCTTGGCTAAAATCTAGTTTGAATCCAACTCTGTTATCAGGATGGTTTTTCCTTGTGGACTATATTTCTGTTACTTTAATTTGGACATACTGAAAATACTCACAGCTTCAGGCTTTTGGGGAAATAGAGGGCATTTAAAACATTCTTCAGACACCAAGATATTTTTATTCTTAAATCCTTCAATTTTCAAGATATGGGAAAAATGTTTCAGCTAAAATGAAAATGGCTTTTCAGAACTTCTTTTAACACCTCCCTTTCTTTTATCTCCATACCTCTGTAGGCAGTTTCCTGTTACTTACTGCCAATCCTACAGGAAAATAGTATAATACAGATATGGAGATTATCTATAGAATTACTATTTGAAGAGTAACTAGTATAATAGATACTACTTAGGTGTTTCATGAATTATTATAAGTGACATCATCATCATCATCATCATCATCATTCTAATTTTACAGATTAGAAAAAAAGCTTCAATATTTTGCCCCAGGTCACAGAGCTAATAAGAGGCTATAACCGGTTAATAATTTCTATAAAGCTCCTTTTTACTCATACAGAAATGTTGTTTGCTCCCATTTCCTTTTTTATTTTCTTTAGATAAGGTGAAGTCATTTTGTGTGCTATTTTTATATTTGCTTAAGAAATTAAAACAATAAAGAATTGTTAAAGCAATATTTTATTTTTATGTGATTAGTTGGTAAATCAAACACACACATGTGGGATCACTATTTGAACAATTAAATGAGTTGAATCACTGAATCAAAAGTTTAATGGTAATATATATTTTCTAAAGTTTAAACATAAATGTAATACTTTAAGCAATTATCTATTTATGTGGTCTCAGGTAATATGTATTTATGTTCCTAAAAATGTTTAACATTCTTAATCAATTGGAAATAATTTCCACTTAAACCTTCCAATATTTTTGTTTTTCTACTATTTTAAAATATACATTCATTACCTCCAAATTTATTACTTTTCATATATAGTACAGTGAGTTCTCTGTGAAGTTGAACATTGACTTCTTATATATTGTTTTGAGTAACTTCAGTTATTATAATAAACATAAAATAAAATTGTATTTAAAAAGAAATGTAATGGATTATTCCATTTTCTTTATACTTGCTATTCTTATTACTGAATGTTGTTACAGTATTATATATTTCATTCACTCAATATATTTTTGGGGTCTTTATCTTTTATTTCTGAGGAGATGATAACATGTTAATTCATGTTTTGTTAAGTAAATATATCTCTTTTGGTATTTCCATCAGTACTTGGAAATTTTTCAAAGAAAAAGGGGAAGGAAAGCATATTGTATATCCTTTTTCCTTAGGTATCAGTGAATGCCCCCCAGCCACACATACAAACCCAGTGTGAGTCCTAATAACCGAAGTATAATCAAAGTATATTTTTTTTAAACAACATACTTCCTGAAAGGAGACCCATTTAGCCAATAACTGAGTAATAGATACTGTTACCTTTGGGATTAATAGGGAGCATTATCTGTAAGAAGTTTTAGAATTTGATCTCTGTAATTCCATCTGAGTTCACTGCATGCAATTTTCTCCTTTTCCATGGGAAAGTTTTTTCTTTTTTATTTTAAACACAGCATGTATATTTGATGAGTATGTAAGTATATATTCTTATCGACTCTGAGCAATTTCTTGCCACCTGTTTTATTTCTTAATCTGTGTTGTACAGGTAAGTGCCATTAACATGTTTCATATGTGTCAAAAATAGGACACATAGAAGATGATGGCGCTGCAATTACCTAGTATATCAAAAGCGATTCAACTTTGGCAAGCTGATGATTACTCCCACTTTGAATTAATCTGAATGACCCCAGCTTTATTGCGTCGAGTTTATAGAAATAATAAAATGTCAAGTCACTAGGAAATAAACCGACAGAACCTAAAAAAAATGACATGACTAATGCATAGTTCCTCTGACTTGTTCCATATTCTGTAGACTTTATTACTAACTACAATATTTTATTTAGAAATCTTGTCTTAATCAATGTGTCTTTCACCTTACTAAAATATGTCTGCAATATAAAGAACAGAAAATTCAGTGCTCTGTATATTTGTGTTTTATGTACACTAAAATCTCAATACACAAAGAAGATGTAAGTGGTGAATCACTGTTTCACTTCTACTATATCTTAATTTTGGTGGGGCATGTTAGTGAATGTTATTGAGTTAGTCTTTTTTGAAGAGTGCTACTATTTCAATTAACCGAAAGTTTTCCAATACCATTAGATAATTATAAAATTCATAGCCTTACTGTATGCAGACCACTTTTTAAAGAAACTGTTGTTTAACTTATATTGACATAGTACTACAAGGAATAGCTATCTTCACATTTATTGTTGCTGTCTTCATAAAACGTTCTTTTATAAAACACAAAACTCATATCTCAGCATATCATCCTGAAAAGGGGAGCTCTCATTTATAGTCTGCATTATCTGATGTCCTTCAGATCACCTTTCAGATTTAAAAATTCTTCTCACATTGGAGGGTCTCAATTCTGGCTAAGCTTTTTACTTACACTAACCATAATCTCTTGGTGATGATGCCAGACTAGATTGTTCCCCTTGATTTTTAATTCTTTTAATTTGGCTTTTAATTGTTCAAATGAAAAGCTAACTTATAAAGTGAATATGTAATCTGAATCTGCTCCTACTGAATGGATCTGAGAGAGTAAGCAGAAATATCCCAAGCCCTTTCAGTTGGATGTCCATAATGTCCTACAGATTCCATCCAACTCTCCCCCAGCTCAGTCCCCACCATTGCCAACACCTTGCACTGCTGGCCATGTCGGAAATTTGAAACCCACTGCACATGGCAGCTGCCTATTCCTCTCAAATCTCTGTCTGCCAGCTCTGTTTTCAATAATTTTTTCATCTAAAGTTTCCTAATTCAATATCTTGTTAGAGCAAGATGTACAGTACATTATTCAACATAGACCTCCATTACTCTATTTTATCAGGAAAAACAATTCAAGGCCTTTCTTAACACATATTGATTGATGTACCGTGACATTGGAATATGACTAATTCTAGTATCGATTCAAAGCTTTTGGTGTTTCTTCACATTCTTTATCACAATCACAGGACAAGAGGCAAAGGATGTGGACATGTTTTTGATGAATGATGCTTCCACTTAACAGGCATTAAGAAAGGAAGAAGAAAAGGAAATTAAAAAAAACACATCTATGAGAAGTTTAGTACAACCTTAAATAACTGTTGCATAATTTCTTGTCATGTTAAACAAGAATTCAGGCATCGTTGGGGCGCCCAGGTGGCTCAGTCAGTTAGACGACTGCCTTTCACTCAGGTTATGATCCCGGGTTCCTGGGATCCAGACAGGCATGGCTCCCTGCTCAGTGAGGAGCCTGCTTCGCACTCTCCCCCTGCTACTCTTCTTCCTTGTGCTATTTCCCACTCTCTGTCAAATAAATAAAATCTTAAAAAAAAAAAAAAAGAATTCAGGCATCATCATTTTTGCTAGTATTCAGAAGTGCTTCAGTCAGATCAGGGTTTAATATGGCTATTGTGAAATACTTACACTCTCTAGATAAAGTAAGCTGCAAAAGTCACTTTAGGTTCTGTTTATGTAGTTATGTCTATTTGAACTCAAATCCCCCTTGGATATCTGTCTTTACCTTTCTTGTAGACAATGTGTACACATTGCAACCTATGATTTTAGTCTTCCTCTTTGCTCTGGTTGCCTCAAGTCCAAACTCTACTGTAAATCCTGCAAACTTTGAGCATCTCTTGATGACAGCCACTGTGTGAAGTGTTTAGGGAATAACATCTAATGAAACATAATCCTAACCTATGAAAAGTTGCTAACTTGATCAGTTAATATGTTTTCTTTAACCAAAATTCTTTTGTAATGTGTATGTAACATTCCATTATTACCACTTGGATCATTATTATTATTATTTGCCTGTGTTCTGATTTGTTTATTTATTTAAATTTTCAATTTGTTCTTTTAGAAAGATTTGACATATTCCCTTTTGAAAGCAGGTATACTGTTAAGTAATTATCAAATTATTTGAACAACTATTTTTGGATCACAGTAAAAATGTACTTTCTCTTTTACATAGAATCAAACAAATTTAAGTAAATATTTAGCTCTTTTGAGATTAAATATATGTTTCAATGAGGTAATGTCCAGTGAATGTAAATAAGGCTTATTTTGACATTATAGGAACAAGTGGCGGATATCTTTTTTATGGGGGGGACATGAGCAATATATGACAAGGTTTAACTGCTACCAGGTCTAATGAAATTACCACATTTTGAAACCGTGAAAGAGCTACAAGACTTATAAAATAATTGGGAATAAAAAGGAAAGTATTTGGCAAGATCTCCACAAGGCGTGATTGATTATTTTTTCCTCCAATTTCTTGAAGCCAATAGCTGAAATACTGAAATGTAGTTTGATGAATGAAATTAACCATTCAAGAAACATATTAAAGGCCTTCCTAATTTAATTTCTCTAAATGTAGCTACAAATTCTAAACAAATTAATTACCCTGGTTGCTTTAACCATGGTAAAGTACAATCCAAAATACATTAATAGAAATTAAAACTGGAAAACAGATATCAAAATTTAAACTATATTTTTTAGTTTAGTTTTGCCTTCACATTTTTACTTCTGCCCATAGTCTTCCTTTCCTTATTTTGATTTTTAAGTGATATTACAAATTTTCCTGATTCTGGTATATTTTATATAGATTGGAATTTTTCTGGGTTCTTCTGACTCAGTATCAAATTCATGGTAATATATGTGCTCCACCTGGTGGTGAAAAATAAAGAAAAATAACTTTTTTTTTTTTTTTGAAAAAGCAGGGCTAAATAGAACTTTATATCCTGATTTTAGATGTGTGTGAAAATACCTTGTAGGATACCCAGTAAAAATCTACTCAACACTAAACATAAGTCGAATATTAGTCAATAGTATAATATACTTAAATTCATTATGGATCAAAATTTTGGTTAACCAAACACACAATCATTTTATGAGACTGACACGCTGCCTACTGCGCTAACGAGGCACCTCACAGAATCATTTTACAGGCTGTTTTTAGCTTAATGATTTACAGTTACTGGGTAAATACTGTCTATAAATGTATGGAATATATATATAAGAAAAATATATAACATCTATATGTATATTAAAAAATATAACCTTAACTTTCTATAAATACCTAATTATCAATCATCTATCTTCATTTTATCTCTGTCTTGTATCCTGGATTCTATTCTATTGGTACCAATTAATTACATGGATTTTCCTGCCCTTCCATTAGAAGTAGGTACACTTTGAGACTGTTATGATGTAAAATACTTCCTCACAGTAACATAAATTTCACACACTTTACTATTTACGATTCCCAATTAAAATTCTAGAGCAGGACCTATTGAAGAGAAAAGTGAAGTTATTTTTCCTATTTATATTCTTAACTTGATAGCAAACTCCCTTTTGATTTTGCACTATTATGTTCTAAATTTGATCTACTTTCTACATAGTGTGTTTTTCTATCCTAGTAATCTTTCTATACTCTTTACTAACTCCACTGTCAATATGAATTATACATTCCTTGTCAGGTATCTTCCATCTGAAAGTTCCTGAGTCTTCTCCTATTGGCTCAGCCATTGGAAGAATAAGAGCTGTGGATCCTGATTTTGGACAAAACGCAGAAATTGAATACAATATTGTTCCAGGAGATGGAGGAAATTTGTTTGACATCATCACAGATGAGGATACACAAGAAGGAGTCATCAAATTGAAAAAGGTACACAGACAAGTTTTTGGACAGTTGACTACCCGCTATTAATTAAAGAACAAAATGACAAAAAGTTGAAAATGACAGAAATTTTAATTTTCTTCAGTTAGCAGTATTTTAAATAAAAAAAAGCCCAGGTGACCCAAGTATTCACTTCTTCAGGCACTTGTATTCTGCAATTCAACAGATATATATTTTTTTGTTGAAGCAGGTCTATTAATTTGATTAAATTATTAAAAAATTATTTCCAGAATTTAATTGTAATTTAATTTTTTTTATTGTTACAAACTTAAACAAAAAGATTAACTTAAAAATAAGATCTAGAAGTAAGGGGTGCCTGGGTGGCTCAGTCTTTAAGCGTCTTTCAGCTCAGGTCATGATCCCAGGGTCCTGGGATTGAGCCCCCCATTGGGCTCTCTGCTCTGCAGGAAGCCTGCTTCTCCCTCTCCCACTCCCTCTGCTTGTGTTCACTCTCTCACTGTGTCTCTCTCTGTCAAATAAATAAATAAAATCTTAAAAAAAAAAATCTAGAAGTAAACTCTAACCCCACCAGAGTTGGTCTTGCCCCTCTCATGACTTCTCTGAGAATATAAATATCTAATTCACATATTGTTGGTGAGAGTTTATATCATAGTGGAAGAATCCCTATGTCAGTAACCTGTATTACTGAGGAATGCAAGAAATGAACAAGGGTAATACTGGGCTTGAAGGGGTTTTAATGAGATAAGTGAAAAGAAATATTCATGAGAGAGAGAGAGGGAAGGAGGAGGGGAGAGGCTGAAGAGGGAGGGGGGAAGGATAAAGAAGAGAGAGGGAAAGAGATGGAGAGTGAAAGAGAGGGAGGGAGGGAGGGAGGGAGGGAAGGCTGACTGTGATGGGAAACCATTTAGTAATATTAAATAGACTGGTACAGAAGAGAATTGCAGAAGGGGAGAGCATAATTCAAAATATTAGCGAGGGTGTAGTCTGTCTTCCGTTGGGTTGGCATGAAGAAGGGGTATGCAAATGTGAGAAACAGAAAAATCAAAATTATGATTGGGGTGTGTAGATTGTTTCCATAACAGTGAAGCAAATTATAGGAATTTTCAGTAATGGAGTGCAGGCAAACTAGTGAAACTCAATTTAGTACTGCTTTCCCCGCTCCTGCAAAGTATGTTCTATTTCCCCCAAACCACAGTATATCTTATACATTTAATAATTGTGATTATTTTAGCCTACAAGAACTATCTTTGCAGTCATTCCCAGTAATTAGGCTCCTGTTTCCATATTTGCTCAGGAACTCTGAATTTTAACAGAAATAGTACATATGACAATAAAAATAATTCTGAAAAGAAATACAATTTCCATATAGATTATTTATCACTTTTTATTTTCACTATTCCACATAAATTGTACCTTTTCTAGAAATTACTTTAACCACATGATCTCATTCAGCAAAATTATGCATTTATGTTGAATTTTCAAAGTACAGTTTAAAAATTATGTGTCAAATTCTGAACTTTAGTTCTTTACTGTTTGTTCTTGTTTTGCCTGTTTTTCTCTTTTCTATTCAGTAACATGTCAATAAGAGTCTTATTACTTATTTTTTCAGAAAAAATAACTACATTTAAATGACTTACAAATATTAATTTAAATGGAACAGATATGTATTCTCTTAATACTGAAAAAATAATAGAAAATATTCTACATCAACAGTTCATAAAATTTAAGTATTAAATTAACTAAGTTTACAAAGTAAAATTGAGGTACAGAAGAGTCAATATTGTATATACTATATTTTTAAGTTTATATATGTATGTATATTTATATTTACACATGTTTTATATTTCTATTTTTATTTACACACATTTACATCTCTGCCAATGAATGATTGGTGTCTAAGTGTCAATCTGGAAAAATGTGTGGCACGCTTATTTACTTTTAAACACAATTGAAAAGGGAGTGCTGTGCTAACCATAGTCTTTATATTATATCAAAATGGCTTAATCTTTGAAAGTAGTGATTTTTAAAAAAGAAAGTAATGATTTAGTTATATAAATCAACTTTTTGTAGCTATTCACTTATACATCTTCACTAAAGTTGTAAGAACAGAACTTTTCCCTTTTTAGCTAATGAAAGATTCATAAAAAGAGTCACGTCATTTATTTTGTTGAATTTATTTTATTTAATTTTTGCAGAATTTTCTCTCTTAACTAGATTAAAATTGAGATTTGTAAAATTATGACATAACATTATTAAAATTGACTTATATAATATAGAAAAGCAGTCTGAAAAGTTTATCTCTAAGTATACAAAATACATTTTTCTTCCTGCAGTGGATGAATAATTGTCCATTTTCCTGGCATAATAATTTGTCATCTAAATAAAGTTCAGTGTCCATAACTAACATCCACTCCTTCATTCAGGAGGTATTGATGGGGAAGCCACTAAATCCAGGAACGTACTCTGATTCTGGGAATAGAGCAGTAAACAAAAGAAACCCTTTCCCTCTACTCAAGCAGCGTCCACTCAGTTGGGGAAGACAGATGATAAATCCAAAAGCACTGTCCGCAGTGATAAATTCAAGCTTGAGAAAGGTAAAGCAGGGTACAGGGATACAAGTAATATGGAGAGTGGTGGCTTCTATAGTGGGGTGGTCACAAAAGTTTTCTCTGACAGGGTGAAATTTCAGCAGAGACTTGAAGGAAGCAAGAAATGAATCATGTAGTGGTTCTGAGTGATGCATGTTCCACAAAGACCCAGCAGCTACTGCAAGGAGGCCAGTGGGCTGAGTACAGCCAGTGAAAGGGTCCCTAGCCAGAGATAAGGTCAAAGATGCAGAGAAAGGGTGCATTATGGACAGCCTCGTAAGCCTGGCCAAGAACGTGAATTAGATCATGGTATGGGAAGCCCGGGGTGCCTTTAGATCTAAATTACCTTTATTGTTGTGAAGCTGGGATAATGTGATGTTCTGAGGAGAATAATGAATAGGAAGTGAGGATAGAAATAGACCAGTTAAGGGGTGCCTGGATGGCTCAGTTGGTTAAGCCTCTGCCTTCAGCTCAGGTCATGATCTCGGAGTCCTGGGATCAGCTCCACATTGGGCTCCTTGCTCAGCAGGGAGCCTGCTTCTCCCTTCCCTCTGCCCCTCTTGCCTGCTTGTGCTCTCTCTCTCAGATAAAAAAATAAAATCTTAAAAAAAAAAAAAAAAGAAATAGACCAGTTAAAAGACTATAGAAATAATCCCAGAAACTGTTGATGGAGATATGGACCATGAAATTTGCAATAATTGAGGTTGTGAGAAATGGTAAGATTCTGGCTAGATTGTAAAGGAACAGCCAACACATATTTTCATAAATATTCTGATCATCTGGCAAATTACCCAAGCATTTGAATAGATGTGTTCTTAGTGTTGTAATTTGTTTTAATCTCTCAGTGAAGAACCAACAGAAGCAATCCCTATCTGTTAACCTCCAGTTCTGTTGGGAAAGAAAATTGCAACTTGCAGAGTACATCTATTAAATCTTAAAAAAGGGAAATACCCCAGGAGAACACTTCTATAACAAAATTTTAAAATTATCCATCACTTGTACCTATCTACCTACTTACCTACCTACCTACCTATCTGCTGTATGTATTATATTTTGTGTGTGTATACAAATATATATGTGTAGATACATGACTTGATTAAACATGGTGGTATGATTTCATAAAAATAAAATAAATAGAAAAATTCTGCTGCATAAAACCCATGAAAAATTAAAAATTAATTTAAACAATTGCAATACTTTAAGTTTTGTTTTTTCCTCTTGGGGTGGGTGAAGACTGTATTATAAAATTATTTATGCATATATTCCATAAGTTGTCAGGAAAGTTTACCTTGCACTTAGCTTTAGGATTCCCAGAAGAATTGGATGTGTAATAATAAGTAAGTATGTAAACATTAACAGCTGTGTTTCAGTTATAGGATGATCTTTAAATTAGTGTTTTGAAAACTTTCCCTTCAATATCTCAGCATAAAATTGCAAAAAGGACCTTTCAGGTAAATTCAAATTCTTATAGGAATTATGTTGTTAATGCATTCAGAAAGTCCAAAAATACATATTCTACCTTCGATTATGTAGCTGTTTGTTAAATGTCAGTTATTTTCATTGTTTGGCTAATATTAGCATATGATGCTCTTCGTTTTCAGAGTTTTTCTTTTCTTAACTAATTTAATAATCAATTAAAATGCATAAAGTTCTCCAAAGCACATATCCTCATTATTATTTTATCTCCAAAATCTTTATTTGCCCTCCCTTTATTATTTCCCCTCTCTCTTTCTGAAGAGAGTCAAAGTGGATACAAATGATGGCCAGGTTTATAGGAGCTGAGAAGAATGGAAAAAAAAAAGCATTTTTATTAATTATTTTTTTCTTTATTTTATTTTATTTATTATTATGTTAATCACCATACATTACATCATTAGTTTTTGATGTAGTGTTCCATGATTCATTGTTTGCGTATAACACCCAGTGCTCCATGCAGAACGTGCCCTCTTTAATACCCATCACCAGGCTAACCCATCCCCCCACCCTCCTCCCCTCTAGAACCCTCAGTTTGTTTCTCAGAGTTCATAGTCTCTCATAGTTCATCTCCCCCTTCAATTCCCCCCCCATTCTTCCCCTTCTGCTATCTTCTTCTTCTT
>NW_027908379.1:0-1458 GCF_054177405.1 Leptonychotes weddellii
GACACAGTTGGTTGGGTGTCCAACTCTTTGTTTCAGTGGAGGTTGTGGTCTCAGGGTCACTGTGGGATGGAGCCCCATGTCAGGCTCCACACTCAGCACAGTGATTGGGATTCTCTCTCTCTCCCTCTGCCCCTCCACCCCCCTTCTCAAATAAATAAATCTTAAAAAAAAAATGAGATAATAAAGAATAAACATTGTTATCTTATGTCCTTAAGTTTCAGGTAGTTTATTATGTAGCAATAGATGACTGGGTCGAGTAGCTACTATGTAACAGGCACTGTGCTCTCAGCTGACCAGGTGCTGCCCTCAAGGAGAGTGCAGCCCAGCAGGGGAGACAGAAAAGTGGCCAATCACAAGCCTTTACCATATGAGCAGGTGACAGAGGGACATGCAGGGTACTGTGGGGAAGAACCAGGGTTGGGGAAACCTAACAAAGCCTGAGGACATCAGGGAAGATCCCCAGAGCTGAGGTTTTTGGGGTTTTTTTAGTTGAGACTTGAAAATGAATCTGTGCCAATCAGATGAAAGAGACAGAGCTTTTTATTCACTGTAAGGAGTTTAGGGAAACTAGAGTAGCAAGAATAGATAGAAAATAAGCTATGGGAAAACCTTCCCAACTTTTTAAATTAATACCTTAAATGCAAGTAATACATAAAAAAGGCCAATAATTAAAACCTCACTAATCAATTGTCATACCAACAGACCAATTGACCAATGGAACATTAGACAGTCTAGAAACAGATCCAAATGCCACAAGGATTTAGTATATTAAAAGTGTCATCCCAAAGATGGATTTTATTAGAAATGCATATTACACATTGTATACCAAGATTAAATTGATCAAAATTGGAAAGCAAAAATTAACCCACTGAAATCCTAGAAGAAAATATATGTGCATTCCTTTATAACCTTAGGGCCTTTCCATTTCTTTACTCAATATCCAGAAACACTAAGCAAAAGATGAATAAATCTAACCGCATAACAAAAAAATGATGTAATAGCAAAAGAAAAAGAGAGAATGAGACAGACAAGTGTGCATATTAAGCTAAGTCTAAAAACAGAGTTCTATCAAAGATCAAGATGGGTGCAATGTTAACCTGGAACTACAGCTTCTCCTTTGGAATCCTAAGGTATCTGTAGCTTCCTGCACCCATCACCGGGGTGCTGTAAGTGGATCAGCCATTTTCAGAACAAGGTGGAAAAAAGATGTGGCGGTATGTCATGCTTAAAGACGTGACACCACCCACTCTGAAGGTCTGATCCATCCCCGGATGTCTGCCCTTTGCATAGACCATATGATGCTCGCACCTGGGGTGCCCACTGTTCAGCTCACCTGGTTTCCATCTTGAGGCCTCCGAGGACTCTGCCTAGCCACGCTGTCAGTCCCTGCCACTTTATTTTTTTAAAGATTTTATTTATTTATTTGACAGAAAGAGACACAGCGAGAGAGGGAACACA
>NW_027908380.1:0-233 GCF_054177405.1 Leptonychotes weddellii
GAACAAATAGACCTAACAAACGTACACAGAAACCTTTTTTTTTTTTTTTACTGTATGGTGACTAACATAACAGGACCTTTTTTTTTTTTTTTTAAAGATTTTATTTATTTATTTGACAGAGAAAGACACAGCGAGAGAGGGAACATAAGCAAGGGGAGTGGGAGAGGGAGAAGCAGGCTCCCCGCAGAGCAGGGAGCCCGATGCGGGACTCGATCCCAAGACGCTGGGATCAT
>NW_027908381.1:0-233 GCF_054177405.1 Leptonychotes weddellii
GCGCCTGGGTGGCTCAGTTGGTTAAGCGACTGCCTTCGGCTCAGGTCATGATCCTGGAGTCCCGGGATCGAGTCCCGCATCGGGCTCCCTGCTCGGCAGGGAGTCTGCTTCTCCCTCTGACCCTCCTCCCTCTCATGCTCTCTGTCTCTCATTCTCTCTCTCTCAAATAAATAAATAAAATCTTTAAAAAAAAAAAATACATAATTTAAGAACTTGCAGAGTACTACCAACTT
>NW_027908382.1:0-233 GCF_054177405.1 Leptonychotes weddellii
TAGATGATAGATAAACAGAGAGGTAGAGAGATACATAGTATAAACACGGCACAATGTCAGAAATCGTCCCAGCAGGGTGACCAGTGGATGACTGTTGATTGTACTAATCTATTATTCTTGCAAGTCTTTTGCAGGTTTGGATGATTTCAAATTAAAAATTGGGGGAGAAAGTCAGTCACTGTTTAATATCCACACACATCTGTGTGCATATGTAGACACACACAGGCCAATGG
>NW_027908383.1:0-233 GCF_054177405.1 Leptonychotes weddellii
GAAGTTCAGGAACACTTCTTTTTAAAATTTTTTAATTTAATTTTTGGGTAGTTAGCATATATTGGTTTCCGGAGTAGAATTCAGTGGTTCATCACTTATATACAACACCCAGTGCTCATCATAAGCATCCTCCTTAATATCCATCACCCATCTAGCCCATTCCCCACCCACCTTCCTCCATCAACTCTGTTTGTTCTCTATCAAGAGTCTCCTACAGCTTTTTCCCTTCTCTC
>NW_027908384.1:0-233 GCF_054177405.1 Leptonychotes weddellii
GGCTGGGACAGCCTTTGATTCTGCCCCCTGCGCTGTGAGGACAGCTGTAAACTATCAGCATCTGGCTGGCTGGCTCCAGGCGCCCCCCGCCGCCCCCCGCCCCCCCCCAGGGAGACCACTGTGCCCAGTGTCCTGGCCTGGAGCCTGGCTTTCCTCCTGAGGGCTCACACGGCTCAGAGAGGCCATGCTTGCCAGCACTCAGGGCCTCTGCAGGGTGAGTAACATGAACGTGA
>NW_027908385.1:0-233 GCF_054177405.1 Leptonychotes weddellii
AGGGAGACGCCTTTGTTCAGCTGACAAAGACTGAAAATCCAGCCAGGGATTGTCGCAGGTTGGATGGGGTCTTCACATCCTTCTGTAGGATTCAGGGCTGCTGGGCCGAACCCTTGCTGACAGCCTAGAGGCACCTCTTCCGATCCCGCTCCTTTTCTTTTGAGGCCCTAAACCATTCCCTTGAGCCTGCCAGAATCCTTGCAGACTCCCAGCAAAAATACCCAGCTGTGTGC
>NW_027908386.1:0-233 GCF_054177405.1 Leptonychotes weddellii
GGAAAGGTTGCCTCTGCCGGGCACTGCAGGGGTGGGGGCAGGCCCCCGATCCCCCAAATGTGTATTTGGTCCCCAAGAATTTGCCTTGGGACCCCAGATGACCTTGATAGACACGGAAGGTGTTGGTATCTCAAACCTGTTGTGGCTTCAAGACCCAGGCTCACCTGGATGGTGGCTCTCTCCCTGGGAATTCCGTTTCCGGAATAGATGCTATCCTACATCGAAACCTTCAT
>NW_027908387.1:0-233 GCF_054177405.1 Leptonychotes weddellii
GATAGCAAATTTTAGCCACGTCCCTCTCCACTACTTTTCTCTTTCACTTAGCTTGAGTGGGTAAAAGAATAACTGTATTTGGAACATTTAAAGAAAAGAAAGAAAGAAGAAAGAAGAAAGAAAGAAAGAAAGAAAGAAAGAAAGAAAGAAAGAAAGAAAGAAAAGAAAGAAAGAAAGAAAGAAAGAAAGAAAGAAAGAAAAAGAAAGAAAGAAAGAAAAAAAGAAAGAAAGAA
>NW_027908388.1:0-233 GCF_054177405.1 Leptonychotes weddellii
CCAGATAAGCAGAACCATCTGGCTTTTGTCCCGTCTGACTGTGGCAGTCCTTCATCATCCCACAAGCCACCTAGGTCCTGTGCCAGGCTAGGATGGAAGAGAATGTTCCCTCTGTCAGGACAGACACAGACAAGTGGCAGAATGTTTTCAGTCTCTGTCTGAATTCAAAGCTTGGGTTTCATGAGCACGGTCTCCATCATTGCATATTCCCTTATGGGGCTTTTCATTTCAGG
>NW_027908389.1:0-233 GCF_054177405.1 Leptonychotes weddellii
TTCACTTGAGATGATGACTAAGTGCAATATTCTTGAGTTAGGAAGTACATAGATGGGGTAAAATTTACTACTCTCAGCAATTGAGAGTGCAGAGCAAAAAAAAAAGAAAAAAGAAAAGAAAAGAAAAGGAAACTTCTGGTGTCCTTCCATTTCCCCTCTCTTCTACTTAAATATTATAAATATTGTAAGCCATTAGAAACATAATTGTGGCTTCTTATTTTCTTAGTAACACA
>NW_027908390.1:0-1458 GCF_054177405.1 Leptonychotes weddellii
TCACAATATTTGTTCTTCCAATCCATGAGCATGGAACGTTTTTCCATTTCTGATGCGGGACTTGATCCCAGGACCCTGGGATCATGATCTGAGCCGAAGGCAGATGCTTAACCAACTGAGCCACCCAGGAGTCCCAACATCTCGTTTTAATTTGCATTTCCCTGAGGACATATGTATGGAGCATGTTTTCATATGCTTGTTTTTTGCCACCTGTATATTTTCTTTGGTGAGGTGTCTGTTCAGGTGCTTGGCTCATTTCTTTTTTCTTCTTCTTCTTCCTTTCTCTCTCTCTTTTTTTAAACTGGGCTATTTTAATGCTTGTTACAATAGGATAAATAGTTCTCTTGATGACTGTAGATACGTTAGGCTGTTTAGTGGTATTCAGAACCACCACGGTAATGGTGGTTTTCCTGATTCGTGTGTAGTCCTCAGTAATTATAAGGAGTTATTTGTCTGAAACTACTGTCAAAGCAGCAAGACTGCATTTAAACATCCATTATTTTCAAGATTGTTGGTAACCTGGGCATATTTTCCCCAAATAACCTTGCCTTCTTGTGTCACAAAGCCCAACTCACTCACATTCACCTCAGTGACAGTATCTTTGGTAGTAACACCCGAAGTTGTATATAGTTGGGATGAGGGACTCTTTTTTATACCAACTATTGGCAGGCAAAAGGTGGCTTTCAATTCAGGCTGTTACATGGGCCTTTTTGACTTGTAAGCCCATTGGCCTAATGAATCTCTCATATTTGGATGTTTTTTGAGTTAAGCCATCTCCAACAAAGCAGACATTCATAATCATCTTCTTCCATGCTTTCTTCTTTCTCTTCCCTGTTCTAATAACTTGTAATATTTCTGTTTCTCCCTGGGCTCAAACTTTGGGCAATGGGACTTCTCATTTTCCCGCTTTCTCTTTTCGTTTTTGTTTAATCTTATTGGAAAGTACTTTAGCTCTGGTCTGTTCCTCCCTGTCCAGTTGATATGCAGGTGCCGCTCCTTGTGGAGACTTTTCATCTTTCTTTTGTTTGGTGTTTGTCTTTTCATGCATCTTGAGTCTTTTTTGTTTGTATTTTCCCAGCATGGTGATGTTTATGGTAGAGCTTAGTTTTCATTTTTTTTTTGCCTTCTTTGAGCCTCTCAACCTTCCTTCTTTCTCTTTTTCTCATGGTAATCCATACAATAGCCATAGCGCTTCTAGGGAAACTCAAAATAATTATTTTGTGGCATGGCGACTGCCACGAGGCCACTGGATGCAGTTGCTGGGAAGCAAAGAGGCTCTCCATTTTCAGGTCTTACAGACCCCCACAAGCTTCCTGCACACAACCCGCAATGGACAGACAGTTCTAAAACCTGGCCCATTTCTTAATCAGGTTATTTGTTTTCTTATTGTTGAGTATTAAGAATTTTTTTTATGTTTTGTTTAACAGTCCTTATTAGATGTGAATGTTCCATGTGAGC
>NW_027908391.1:0-233 GCF_054177405.1 Leptonychotes weddellii
TTTACTAAATTAAATATAGTAAATAAACACTTGACTATTTTATGACACATATTTTATTTATTTATTTTTTTACTCTTATGTTAATCCCCATACATTACATCATTAGTTTTAGGTGAACTGTTCCATGATTCATTGTTTGTGCATAACACCCAGTGCTCCATGCAGAATGTGCCCTCCTCAATACCCACCACCAGGCTAACCCATCCTCCCACCCCCCTCCCCTCTAGAACCCT
>NW_027908392.1:0-233 GCF_054177405.1 Leptonychotes weddellii
TGAGCCCCGCATGGGGCTCCCTGCTCCGCGGGAAGCCTGCTTCTCCCTCTCCTACTCCCCCTGCTTGTGTTCCCCCTCTTGCTGTGTCTCTCTCTGTCAAATAAATAAAAATATTAAAAAAAAAAAATTCAGTTCCAGAGACAGAGGTCTACTTCGATCTAACGATAAAATTTATTCTTTGGGCAGAAATCAGCAAATGATGACCCCTGCCAAGCCAAATGCTTTTTTTTTTT
>NW_027908393.1:0-233 GCF_054177405.1 Leptonychotes weddellii
GGATGGAGCTCCCACCTTGTTGCACCACACTGTCGGGGTTTCCAGGAGCTTCGAGTCTGGGTGCTGCCCCCTCCTCCAGCTTAGTTCTGGCTGGTAAGTCCCTTCCTACTACACCCCTCCACACCTCCTTCCCACAGACTCTCCCCTGTTCTCCTTTCCAATATCCACTTATAGCCACTGAGAGGTGGGGACCTTCCCAACTTCCTCCTTCCCTGCACAATGACCCCTCCCTT
>NW_027908394.1:0-233 GCF_054177405.1 Leptonychotes weddellii
CATTTACAGTAATTCAGAATTAGTAGGAAAACAGTTCACCAGTGTTTAGTTTTATATTGAGGTGTCCAGGTTGGAATAAAATAGTATAGGGGCACCTGGGTGGCTCAGTTGTGAAGCGTCTGCCTTCGGCTCAGGTCATGATCCCAGGGTCCTGGGATCGAGCCCCATGTCGGGTTCCCTGCTCAGCGGGAAGCCTGCTCCTCCCTCTCCCGCTCCCCCTGCTTGTGTTCCTG
>NW_027908395.1:0-233 GCF_054177405.1 Leptonychotes weddellii
TGACCTAAAATTATTTAAGATCTGACGTACTCTATCCAAACCACTTATTGTTAGAAATTCTGCCCCATTATTCCAGTATGATTTGACATTTCACTTCCATTGCATTCCTGCCTTGCCACAGTTATTGCGCCCTGGCTTGGATCAGGCGATCGGATCCAAGATTTCACTTCTCTGCGTTGTTCTGTGTTCCCAGATAGCCATCCCTAATTCCTCTGCCTTATTTCGGGCCTCCC
>NW_027908396.1:0-233 GCF_054177405.1 Leptonychotes weddellii
CTTTTCTTTCTAAATATGACATCTGGCCTTAGGGAGACAAAGTGAATTCACCATCTTGAACATTCTGTTGGAGTCAGAATTTGAGGAGGGAGACCTCTGATAAGGAACATGGTTGCCATTTAAGGAGGAGCAGTTTATTTTAGAGATTTTATGGACTGTGTTCCCATCACCTGTGTTAACAGAGTATTGGTCTCCTCCCATAATGTGATTCTTACTCCTTCCCAGAATGTAGA
>NW_027908397.1:0-233 GCF_054177405.1 Leptonychotes weddellii
ATTTAAAAAAATAAAACGAACATGGATATGCCATGATATAACATGCAACATTTACATGAACTTTTAAGGCAAAACATGCTTGGTTGTTCGGATGGCTTTCGGCCATAGCTCCAGATCCTTCAGTTAGCTTCCTCAGCTGAAGGGACCATCTCTGTGGAAAGATTTTAGAGGGAAAACTGAGCTGGATGATGTCTAAGTGACTTTGTGGGAAGGAAGAGTCCATTTATCATGCT
>NW_027908398.1:0-233 GCF_054177405.1 Leptonychotes weddellii
TTCCAAACACCATCTGTTGAAGAGACTCTTTTTTTCCATTGGATCTTCTTTCCTGCTTTGTCAAAGATCAGTTGACCATAGAGTTGAAGATCCATTTCTGGGTTCTCTATTCTATTCCATTGATCTATGTGTCTGTTTTTGTGCCAGTACCATACTGTCTTTTTTTTTTTTTAATTTTTTATTCTTATGTTAATCCCCATACATACATCATTAGTTTTAGATGAAGTGTTCCA
>NW_027908399.1:0-233 GCF_054177405.1 Leptonychotes weddellii
TGACCTAAAATTATTTAAGATCTGACGTACTCTCTCCAAACCACTTATTGTTAGAAATTCTGCCCCATTATTCCAGTATGATTTGACATTTCACTTCCATTGCATTCCTGCCTTGCCACAGTTATTGCGCCCTGGCTTGGATCAGGCGATCGGATCCAAGATTTCACTTCTCTGCGTTGTTCTGTGTTCCCAGATAGCCATCCCTAATTCCTCTGCCTTATTTCGGGCCTCCC
>NW_027908400.1:0-233 GCF_054177405.1 Leptonychotes weddellii
TTTTTTTAAGATTTTATTTATTTATTTGACAGAGAGAGACACAGCGAGAGAGGGAACACAAGCAGGGGGAGTGGGAGAGGGAGAAGCAGGCTTCCCGCGGAGCAGGGAGCCCGATGCGGGGCTCGATCCCAGGACCCTGGGATCATGACCTGAGCCGAAGGCAGACGCTTAACGACTGAGCCACCCAGGTGCCCCAATATCTTTTTTAAAAAAAAGTGCTGGGATAATGTGGT
>NW_027908401.1:0-1458 GCF_054177405.1 Leptonychotes weddellii
GGGTGGTATGCACAAACAATGAATCATGGAACACTTCATCTAAAACTAATGATGTAATGTATGGGATTAACATAAGAATAAAAAAATAAAAATAAATAAATAATAAAACAATGAAAATGAACAAACTATGGCTACATGCAACAAAGATAACTCTAACACACATTTCGTTAAGCCAAGGAAGACAGGTGCAAGAATACCTGGTCTACGATTCTATTCACATTAAGCTGAAAGATAGGCAAAACTACTCTATCTTGATAGAAAAACATGGTTACTTTTGGGAGGAAATAGTAAATGGGAGAAGGCATAAGGAGGGCTCTGCTTTGTGAAAATCCCTTGAGCTATAAATTTACTTACATCTGTGTACTTTTTGATGTTATATTTCAATGAAAAAGATCAAATAATGGCCTCTCTAAACTACATCACGTGAGATCTAACTTTCAAGCACTATAAAAGCCTTTAAAGATCTGGTCCCTACTTCTCTCTTTTAATCTCCACACCAACAAATTTTATACATTATTAACCGTTTCTTGTTTGCTGTATATGGCTATCACCTCTGCTTGAGGAATCCTTTCCCTTTTTGTCCATTTATGGAATTGACATTCATGTTTCAAAATCGATCTGAAATTGTCTCCCTCTGATCTTTCTGCACCTCCACCCCAGTACTCAGTCACTCTCTTCTATCTACTACTTCTACCTTACATACATGTAAATCCATTTCCATTTCCATCCCTAAATAAGCAAGGTGATCTCAAACTTAACATGAAGGAAAATTACAAACCTTGCTCCCCAAACCCTGATTTTTCCTTCTTGGTTAATGGTGTCACCAGTCACCTAGCTGCTGGAGCCCCAAGTCCCCTCCACTTAAAGTTCATTAGCAAGTTCTGCTAATACTTCCAAATAGTATTCATTCTGCATGATTTGTCAGGAGCCAGGCAGGCACTGTTCTGAGCATTTAAGATACAGCAAAGAACAACACAAAAAATTCTGTCCTTGTAAACCTCATATGAGTGGAGGAAGGGAAGGGAAAATTAGATCATAAGCAAAATACATATGCAAAAGAAGTAGCATGTTATAAGGGGATTAGTGTCCTGAAGAAAAAAGGACAGTTGGGAGTGGAGATGCTGGAGGGCATGCAATTTCACACAGAGGGGTAGGAAAATCCTCAGATGTTCGCGTAGATCCCATATTTAACCACTTCTAAAAAATAAGCTCCAATCCCACTGCCTGCTCTTCCACAATTGCATCCTAGCTGGTTTTCCTCCTCCAAATCCCCAGTGCCCCATTATATTTGCCAGGTTATCAGTCAAAGAGGTCTTTTTAGAACCCCTCCTTAAAACAGAGAATGTCTTCCCATTATACGAAAAAAAGCCCAAACCCCTCAATGTGCCCTGTAAGGACCACCATAATCTTGTCTACCTCACTTACCCCTACCTTTCATATTTCACACCCATGACCAAG
>NW_027908402.1:0-233 GCF_054177405.1 Leptonychotes weddellii
TTATAAATTGAGGTTTTTTTTTTTTTTTTTCCTAGTCAGGATATAAAGTCAATTTTAAACTATGTATGACTTCAATGATTGTGTGAAATAAGCCAATAATAAAAGAGCTACTATATAGTGCTGTTTTTCATGATAGGGAATATTCATATGAAAATATGTCCTATATAATCCGTTTTTCTCTTTTTCTTGAAACTCTGTGGCGATAGGTCAGTTATTTATTTACAAACAATGCC
>NW_027908403.1:0-233 GCF_054177405.1 Leptonychotes weddellii
GACAATATGGCAGTTTCTGGGAACAAATCAAGTATTTTATTTCGATAACTGAATAAAATGCATAGCTGCTGTTTGGAGCTTTAAGGAATTCTGCCTTAATGATGAGGGTCACACAGACGTCTGTCATTTAAAGTGTATGGTAATCATCAAGGGCGCACACGTTCAAACTAATACTAGCTTCTCCAGTTTTTAATATGTGACCACATGCGTTATAAGGAGATTCTTGGATAAAA
>NW_027908404.1:0-233 GCF_054177405.1 Leptonychotes weddellii
TTGGGCAAAATCCACAGAATGGTACAACATAAAGCGTGAACGCTAATGTAAACTCTGGGCTTTAGTTAATGTATCAAGATCAGTTCATGAATTGTAAAAAAAAAAAAACAAAAACCAAAAAACCACCCCAATGCCAGATGTTAGTAGGAGAAACTGAGCGAATGGGGAGGAGTTACGGGAACTCTGTACCTTCTACTCAGTGTTTCTGAAATCTTAAAACTACTCTAAAAAAA
>NW_027908405.1:0-233 GCF_054177405.1 Leptonychotes weddellii
TGACCCCAGTGCACCGGGTTTCCGTCTTGGCGGCTGCAGTTCGCGTGCGCGCGACTCCGTCACTCAGGGTTTCCACCCCGGGGGCTGCCCTAAAGTCCTTTCCCGGCGCTACCGGTCTGTGAGTCTGTGCCTGTCCTCAGCGCACGAGGCTGTCACTCACCAGCGGTGTAGGATCCCCACGGCCAGGCACCCTCCCGCTGCCGTTTATCCTCCGATATCTGCTCGCAGAATCA
>NW_027908406.1:0-233 GCF_054177405.1 Leptonychotes weddellii
GCACCTGCAGGGGTCCAAGTCCCCGCCAATCGCAGCGCCTGTGGGGTTCTAGCCCCTTCCACGCCCAGGGCGTCTGGTTTAGAAGGTCTAGGGCTCCACATAGAACCTGCGTCTCTAGGAAGTGGTGCAGGTGATTTCAACGGACAGGCAGGTTAGACGAGCCGCCGGTGAGCAGACATCCGTGGACGTCACCAGCGGACCCACGTGTCCCCGCACCCAGTAGTGGCGGCCTG
>NW_027908407.1:0-233 GCF_054177405.1 Leptonychotes weddellii
AACTAAGATTTTTTAAAAAAAAAAAATCCCGGGTGCCTGGGTGGCTCAGTTGGTTAAGCGACTGCCTTCGGCTCAGGTCATGATCCTGGAGTCCCTGGATCGAGTCCCGCATCGGGCTCCCTGCTCGGCAGGGAGCCTGCTTCTGCCTCTGACCCTCCCCCCTCTCATGTGCTCTCTCTCTCTCATTCTCTCTGTCTCAGATAAATAAATAAAATCTTTAAAAAAAAAAAATC
>NW_027908408.1:0-233 GCF_054177405.1 Leptonychotes weddellii
CCACCCCCCACTCCAACAACACTCAGTTTGTTTACTGCAATTAAGAATTCCTCATATCAATGAGATCATATGATACATGTCTTTCTCTGTTTGACTTATTTCACTCAACATAATACCCTCCAGTTCCATCCACGTCGTTGCAAATGGCAAGATCTCATTCCTTTTGGCCATCTACTTAATTTTTAAGAGAGCAAGGTATAAGTTATGATTCTTTATTATATTGGTCTGAAGTG
>NW_027908409.1:0-233 GCF_054177405.1 Leptonychotes weddellii
CTCTGTCTCTCATGAATAAATAAATAAAATCTTTAAAAAAAAAAAAAGGTGTAACATAAGGGAGTGTCTTGATTTAGGCTGAGGTCATGATCGCAGAGTCATAAGATCAAGCCCCACATTGGGCTCCGCTCTGGGCGTGGAGCCTGCTTGAGATTCTCTCTCTCTCCCTCTCTCTCTCTCTGCCCCTCCGCCCACTTGTGCGTGTGCGCACACTCTAAAAAAAAAAAAAAAAA
>NW_027908410.1:0-233 GCF_054177405.1 Leptonychotes weddellii
TCCCTGCCGAGCAGGGAGCCCGATGCGGGACTCAATCCAGGGACTCGATCCAGGGACTCGATCCAGGGACTCCAGGATCATGACCTGAGCCGAAGGCAGTCGCTTAACCAACTGAGCCACCCAGGCGCCCTGGAAAAGAGGAATTTAGTACCTGAGATCATTGTGATCATATCTTGAAAAAAAAGTTTCCTAGGGATGCCTGGCTCGCTCAGTCAGTGGAGCATGTGACTCTT
>NW_027908411.1:0-233 GCF_054177405.1 Leptonychotes weddellii
GGAAAAAAAGGAACTCTCATGCACTGCTGGTGAGAATGTAAACTAGTGCAGCCATTGTGAAAACAGCATGGAGGTTCCTCAAAAAAAAAAAACCCCACAGAAATACTATATATTCCAATTAATTCCACTATTGGGTATTTACCCAAAGAAAACAAAAACACTAATTTATTTATTTATTTTTTTATTTTTTTTAAAGATTTTTTATTTATTTATTTGAGACAGAGAGAATGAGA
>NW_027908412.1:0-1458 GCF_054177405.1 Leptonychotes weddellii
TCCAATTTATGGCAATTACATATGATTAGTCATAGCTTCCTTATCCTTTTACTCTTTAGGTTTTAGCATTCAGAAAGGGCAGTCATTCCAGAAAGTCACTGTGCATTAGAATAAACACATCTGGGCTTCCAATAAAGAATATCTCTCAATTCTTTTCTGATAATTATGGAGAAAGGATGGGCCCTTATTTTCTACATCACTAGCAAAATTGCCTACAACTCAGGCTTTGCCAAAAATAGAGAACTAAATCGAAAGAAAATCCTAGAGGACCTTGAGATTAATTTTATGTATTTTATTTTTAAATTACCACTGATAAATATTTCTGTTCTTTGAGGTTTCAGCTGTTATCCTATGGCTTGCCTTTCTGTTTTCATTTCAGCAGATAATTGCCTGCCTCAGGATATTGTTTCTTTACAGACAGAGATTTCTCATATCAGATTTTAAGTGCTTTCTGAAATTAACTCTTGAGCTCCCACTTTGGCACAATTGGGAATCAGACTCTAGTGAAGACTTGTGTGGGGGTGTTACAGATCTCTCCTCTTTTCTGCTTTCACCAAATATGAATATGTGTACTTGGTTCTTGATGATACTGAGGAGCTTATTCGGAAAATAATACCGCATGCACAACATTGAAACGCGCCATTTAGTTTACACTCTCTGAACCTTTTTCCTTTCACGTGTACTACCAAGCCTGCAGAAAAACACTAACCTAGCACAGTTAAAGTAGCAAAGAATAGGTGCTACATAAACATCTATTGATAGGATAAATGAATGAATGAACACCTGAGAGTATTTTCATTGATATCTTTTTTTTTAAGTCATGTACAAAACACTCGCACCACCATGCATACCTCTATAACACGAGCTATTTAGTGGGTCAATGAAATAAAGACATTTAGCTTTAACTTTCAATATCCTTCCTAGGATTGTTAGAGTGTTGAAGTATAAATTAATTTGTGGGCTTTCTGGACCTTTTCCTATTGGGTATCTGTAACTTTAGAAGGCCTTCATAGGGGAAAGTCACTAAAGAGCAGTTCATCTAGCAAGAAAAAGGAAGTGACCCTGGAACTGAAAGAGATCTTAGGGATCATTTTAGTCCAGGGGCCCCTCACCCACTGTCCACAGGTTAAATGTAGTCCAGACAGACCTTTGTACTTAAAAGTGTGATTTGGAAGCCTCTAGTCAGGGCCTGTATTTGGGTTCTCTATGAGCCTTGGTACTTGCTGTCTTACACAAGCTGATTTCATATTCCACACTGCGGCCTGACCCTGTTAGCACTCGAATTTGTGACTTCTGAGTTAGGAGAGCACCCTGAAGGGCACCTGGGTGGCTCAGTTGGTTAAGCGACTGCCTTCGGCTCAGGTCATGATCCTGGAGTCCCGGGATCGAGTCCTCCTGCATCGGGCTCCCTGCTCGGCAGGGAGTCTGCTTCTCCCTCTGACCCTCCCCCCTCTCATG
>NW_027908413.1:0-233 GCF_054177405.1 Leptonychotes weddellii
CTAGCAGGCTCCTGGCACATGGGAGGTGGGCAATAAAAACTCGAATGTCTGAGGAAAACTTCTGAATGTGGGCGCCTTAGTTGTCGATGCTATGGAGCAATAATGATGAATTGACACCAAAGTGCTCATTTATCAGCTCGCCTTTACTGAGACTCAATGATGCACCTGGAATAGGGAGAAAAAGATGAATAAGACGTGACACCAGTCGGTTAAGCGTCTGCCTTCGGCTCAGG
>NW_027908414.1:0-233 GCF_054177405.1 Leptonychotes weddellii
AAAATGAGCATTTTTATTTATTTTTATTTTGTTTATTTTCCTATTGCCTAACGCGGGGCCCGAACTCATGACCCTAAGATCAACACCTGAGCTGAGATCAAGAGTCAGATGCTTCACCGACTGAGCTACCCAGGTGTCCCCCAAAATAAGCATTTTTGAAAAAAGGATTAGAAACAGATCTATCTACCAAATTGTCAAAAATGGCAATGGGGTGAGATTAAGTTTGATCATTG
>NW_027908415.1:0-233 GCF_054177405.1 Leptonychotes weddellii
TTGCCTATAGATCATTTAACATCATATACCCGCAATAAATTTCCTGACAGTTTTGTAAGAAAACCTCCTTGTTTTAGGAGATGCACAATGGAGTATTAATGAGTTAAAGGGGGATAATAAACACAAATACTCTTACATGTTTCAAGCAATATGCATCTACAAAGGCAGAAAGAATAATAAAGCTAACGTGGCAAAAATGCTAGCACATGGTGAGCCTGCATGGAGGGACTAGA
>NW_027908416.1:0-233 GCF_054177405.1 Leptonychotes weddellii
AAGCTTATAAAAGCTTTTCAATCGCTGATCTTTTAATCCTGTTTTGTTGTGAGGTTTTGAGCTTAGGTGTTTTAGCCTCACCTTCAGTCATGTCTGGTCGCGGGAAGCAGGGAGGCAAGGCCCGCGCCAAGGCCAAGTCGCGCTCGTCCCGCGCCGGCCTGCAGTTCCCGGTGGGCCGAGTGCACCGCCTGCTGCGCAAGGGCAACTACGCCGAGCGGGTGGGGGCCGGCGCG
>NW_027908417.1:0-233 GCF_054177405.1 Leptonychotes weddellii
CTTTATGAGTTTATAAGAAATACAGGACAGGGAAGAACATAAAAGCTATACTATGTGGAAAATTCTAAGGGTCAAACCACCTATTTTCTTTATCAAATAAATGGCAAGGTTTAAACAAAAAAGAAAGAGATGAATATGAGCTTGTAAATTAAGATATATCAACCAATTGTGATCTACAGATGTCATGTAGATCCTAATTTCAAACTATAAAAAGAAATTATGAGAAAATCAAT
>NW_027908418.1:0-233 GCF_054177405.1 Leptonychotes weddellii
ATTGTATACTTTGGGGTCTTTGCATCTATATAGCTATATGCAATATATATCTACTTTAAATTTACATTAAAAATAAAATTCAGTAAGTCAATTTTTAATTTTTTTATTATGTTAATCCCCATACATTACATCATTAGTTTTAGATGTAGTGTTCCATGATTCATTGTTTGTGCATAACACCCAGTGCTCCATGCAGAACGTGCCCTCTTTAATACCCATCACCAGGCTAACCC
>NW_027908419.1:0-233 GCF_054177405.1 Leptonychotes weddellii
TTGAGGAACCTCCATACTGTTTTCCAGAGTGGCTGCACCAGCAGCAATGAAGTATTTTTAATTAAGACATGTCCATTACCTTTATAGACATAATGCTATTATTGCACGCTTGATAGACTCCAGTATAGTGTAAACGTAACTTTTATACACACTGGGAAACCAAAAACTTCATTTGGCTCACTTCATTGTGATTCACTTTATTGTGGTGGCCTGGAACCCAACCTGCATTATCT
>NW_027908420.1:0-233 GCF_054177405.1 Leptonychotes weddellii
GGGGAGGGTCAGAGGGAGAAGCAGACTCCCTGCTGAGCAGGGAGCCCGATGCGGGACTCGATCCCGGGACTCCAGGATCATGACCTGAGCCGAAGGCAGTCGCTTAACCAACTGAGCCACTCAGGCGCCCATAAATAAAATCTTTTTAAAAAAATTTTGTGCCAAACAGCCAGAAGGATGGATTTTTCTATGGGCTATTTTAAGACTGTGTGTAGAGGAGATTTGGAGGAACT
>NW_027908421.1:0-233 GCF_054177405.1 Leptonychotes weddellii
GGTGGTGGGTATTGAGGAGGGCACGTTCTGCATTGAGCACTGGGTGTTATGCACAAACAATGAATCATGGAACACTACATCTAAAACTAATGATGTAATGTATGGGGATTAACATAACAATAAAAAAATTAAAAAAAAATTTAAGGACACAGCTGATAAAAGTTCAAAAAGGGTTTGGCCAGGAGGGACAGCAATTTACCTGCAAAAAAAAAAAAAAATAGAGAATCAGATTT
>NW_027908422.1:0-233 GCF_054177405.1 Leptonychotes weddellii
TATAGCAAATTTTAGCCACGTCCCTCTCCACTAGTTTTCTCTTTCACTTAGCTTGAGTGGGTAAAAGAATAACTGTATTTGGAACATTTAAAGAAAAGAAAGAAAGAAGAAAGAAGAAAGAAAGAAAGAAAGAAAGAAAGAAAGAAAGAAAGAAAGAAAGAAAAGAAAGAAAGAAAGAAAGAAAGAAAGAAAGAAAGAAAAAGAAAGAAAGAAAGAAAAAAAGAAAGAAAGAA
>NW_027908423.1:0-1458 GCF_054177405.1 Leptonychotes weddellii
TCCAATTTATGGCAATTACATATGATTAGTCATAGCTTCCTTATCCTTTTACTCTTTAGGTTTTAGCATTCAGAAAGGGCAGTCATTCCAGAAAGTCACTGTGCATTAGAATAAACACATCTGGGCTTCCAATAAAGAATATCTCTCAATTCTTTTCTGATAATTATGGAGAAAGGATGGGCCCTTACTTTCTACATCACTAGCAAAATTGCCTACAACTCAGGCTTTGCCAAAAATAGAGAACTAAATCGAAAGAAAATCCTAGAGGACCTTGAGATTAATTTTATGTATTTTATTTTTAAATTACCACTGATAAATATTTCTGTTCTTTGAGGTTTCAGCTGTTATCCTATGGCTTGCCTTTCTGTTTTCATTTCAGCAGATAATTGCCTGCCTCAGGATATTGTTTCTTTACAGACAGAGATTTCTCATATCAGATTTTAAGTGCTTTCTGAAATTAACTCTTGAGCTCCCACTTTGGCACAATTGGGAATCAGACTCTAGTGAAGACTTGTGTGGGGGTGTTACAGATCTCTCCTCTTTTCTGCTTTCACCAAATATGAATATGTGTACTTGGTTCTTGATGATACTGAGGAGCTTATTCGGAAAATAATACCGCATGCACAACATTGAAACGCGCCATTTAGTTTACACTCTCTGAACCTTTTTCCTTTCACGTGTACTACCAAGCCTGCAGAAAAACACTAACCTCGCACAGTTAAAGTAGCAAAGAATAGGTGCTACATAAACATCTATTGATAGGATAAATGAATGAATGAACACCTGAGAGTATTTTCATTGATATCTTTTTTTTTAAGTCATGTACAAAACACTCGCACCACCATGCATACCTCTATAACACGAGCTATTTAGTGGGTCAATGAAATAAAGACATTTAGCTTTAACTTTCAATATCCTTCCTAGGATTGTTAGAGTGTTGAAGTATAAATTAATTTGTGGGCTTTCTGGACCTTTTCCTATTGGGTATCTATAACTTTAGAAGGCCTTCATAGGGGAAAGTCACTAAAGAGCATTTCATCTAGCAAGAAAAAGGAAGTGACCCTGGAACTGAAAGAGATCTTAGGGATCATTTTAGTCCAGGGGCCCCTCACCCACTGTCCACAGGTTAAATGTAGTCCAGACAGACCTTTGTACTTAAAAGTGTGATTTGGAAGCCTCTAGTCAGGGCCTGTATTTGGGTTCTCTATGAGCCTTGGTACTTGCTGTCTTACACAAGCTGATTTCATATTCCACACTGCGGCCTGACCCTGTTAGCACTCGAATTTGTGACTTCTGAGTTAGGAGAACACCCTGAAGGGCACCTGGGTGGCTCAGTTGGTTAAGCGACTGCCTTCGGCTCAGGTCATGATCCTGGAGTCCCGGGATCGAGTCCTCCTGCATCGGGCTCCCTGCTCGGCAGGGAGTCTGCTTCTCCCTCTGACCCTCCCCCCTCTCATG
>NW_027908424.1:0-233 GCF_054177405.1 Leptonychotes weddellii
TAATGATGTAATGTATGGTGATTAACATAACAATAAAAATTTTTTTTTAAATGGTAGGGCTCCCATTCTCCTTCACAACAAGTCTCCACTCCTTAGCTTGGCATGTCAGGCCCTGAACAATTGGGCTCGCTCCTCTCTTCAGCTACATCCCCTACGGGACAGCCCCCAAACTAGCCACACCCCACTGTCCTCTGTCCCCTATGTGCCACAGGCCCTGACATCCTTGTGCTTCT
>NW_027908425.1:0-233 GCF_054177405.1 Leptonychotes weddellii
TTTACTATTAGATGTCGGGGTGTTGACCTATTTCTATTGATTTTGAGAGGGGGCTCTGTGCTTCCTGGATTTTGATGCCTGTTTCCTTCCCCAAATTAGAGAAGTTCTCTGCTATAATTTGCTCCAATATACCTTCTGCCTCTCTCTCTCTTTCTTCTCGGATCCCAATTATTCTAATATTGTTTCGTCTTATGGTATTGCTTATCTCTCGAATTCTGCCCTCGTGGTCCAGT
>NW_027908426.1:0-233 GCF_054177405.1 Leptonychotes weddellii
TAGATGATAGATAAACAGAGAGGTAGAGAGATATATAGTATAAACACGGCACAATGTCAGAAATCGTCCCAGCAGGGTGACCAGTGGATGACTGTTGATTGTACTAATCTATTATTCTTGCAAGTCTTTTGCAGGTTTGGATGATTTCAAATTAAAAATTGGGGGAGAAAGTCAGTCACTGTTTAATATCCACACACATCTGTGTGCATATGTAGACACACACAGGCCAATGG
>NW_027908427.1:0-233 GCF_054177405.1 Leptonychotes weddellii
AAAGAAGGAAACACTAAACTGTCTTCAGGAAGGCAGTAGCTCTGAGAACATGGGACAGATCTAATTGGTCTTTTCTACAACTAATGTCTTGGGTGACAGACTGCCCATACCCCACTCTCCAAGTCTCAGCTCCTTGAATCTCCTGGATAAATTCTAAAGGCATTTATTTAGTAGATTCTGTTTTCCCATCTGCAGGATTGTAGTTCCTTTATTCTGTTGATGTTCATCATATA
>NW_027908428.1:0-233 GCF_054177405.1 Leptonychotes weddellii
CCTACCTCCATACATCCATTGTCTTGTATTTATAAATATTTTTTATTGTATATTTGTATTTTTATTAATTAAACTAAAATATTCCTTATTTGAGTACATACATATATGAGACGTATAAATGTGCTACAGCATCTAAGAGAGATGGTTAAGGTAAAGTCAAGCTCAGCTGTCATTGACTATTTTGCCCTTAAAATACTCTTTTTTTTTGTATGTATCATTTTATAGACGGAATT
>NW_027908429.1:0-233 GCF_054177405.1 Leptonychotes weddellii
CTTAAAAAAAAGAAAGAAAAGAACATGTACATATGGGGGGGACAGTAAAAAAATAAGTAATTGGGAAAGTTTAGGGACAGGAAGACAGGAAGAATTGGGTAGAAAATAGTAAATCCAAGGATAAAATCATCATGCTAAAGCAGAGTCATACTGTGCTGTACAGTTACTAGCAGTGAATTAAATTTGCTATTGCAAAAGGTTAAAAAGTAAAGAGGGAAACATTATCCATCACA
>NW_027908430.1:0-233 GCF_054177405.1 Leptonychotes weddellii
AGGGAGACGCCTTTGTTCAGCTGACAAAGACTGGAAATCCAGCCAGGGATTGTCGCAGGTTGGATGGGGTCTTCACATCCTTCTGTAGGATTCAGGGCTGCTGGGCCGAACCCTTGCTGACAGCCTAGAGGCACCTCTTCCGATCCCGCTCCTTTTCTTTTGAGGCCCTAAACCATTCCCTTGAGCCTGCCAGAATCCTTGCAGACTCCCAGCAAAAATACCCAGCTGTGTGC
>NW_027908431.1:0-233 GCF_054177405.1 Leptonychotes weddellii
CTCCCCACTGCAAACGCCCCACATGGCCCCTTCCCCCAGCCCCGGAGGCCCCTTCTGTGCCTCTATATTAGCTCACACACTGCGGCACCATCTGTCCAATGATCCAGGATTCATCCCAAGAGGACAGTGGGAGAGAAGCCTGGTTAGAGCAAGGAGGGGAATGTGACAAAGAAAGAAAGAAAAAGAAAGAGAGAGAGAAGGGAAGGAAGGAAGGAAGGGAAAGAGAAAGAGAG
>NW_027908432.1:0-233 GCF_054177405.1 Leptonychotes weddellii
TTCAGGAGCTGCCAGGTAACCTGACCCACCCAGCGCAGCTAACTACTAGGGGCCAAGGATTCTGGAAGATTCTTTCCTAGAGAGTGTCAAGGGGTTCCTGCCTCAGCCAGCATCCCCTGGGAAGGCTTCCACACTCCTGGGGCCTGGCCCTGTCCTTCTCCAGCTGCACGGTCCTCTGCCAGGGCTGTGAGCCCCTCCCGTTCCTGCGGAGCGCAGGGACCCAGCATGTGCAC
>NW_027908433.1:0-233 GCF_054177405.1 Leptonychotes weddellii
GCCTGGGCGCTTGGGTGGCTCAGTTGGTTAAGCAACTGCCTTCGGCTCAGGTCATGATCCTGGAGTCCCTGGATCGAGTCCCGCATCGGGCTCCCTGCTCGGCAGGGAGTCTGCTTCTCCCTCTGACCCTCCCCCCTCTCATGTGCTTGCTCTCTCTCATTCTCTCTCTCTCAAATAAATAAATAAAATCTTAAAAAAAAAAAAATAAATAAATAAATAAATAAATAAATATT
>NW_027908434.1:0-1458 GCF_054177405.1 Leptonychotes weddellii
GATGCGGGACTCGATCTCAGGACCCTGGGATCATGACCTGAGCCGAAGGCAGACGCTTAACCGACTGAGCCACCCAGGAGCCCTCAAGTCTTTTTGATAATAGACACTTTAACAGATATAAGGTGATATCTCATTGTGGTTTGGGTTTACACTCCCCTGATGATTACTAAGGTAGAGCATCTTTTTTTTTTTTTTAAAGATTTTATTTATTTATTTGACAGCGAGAGGGAGACAGAGCGAGCACAAGTAGGGGGAGCAGCAGAGGGAGGGGGAGAAGCAGGCTCCCCGCTGAGCAAGGAGCCCAATGGGGGACTCGATCCCAGGACCCTGAGATCATGACCTGAGCCGAAGGCAGACGCTTAACTGACTAAGCCACCCAGGTGCCCCGGTAGAGCATCTTTTTATGTGCCTGATGGCCATCTATATGTCTTCTTTGGAAAAATCTCTATTCAGATCTTCTGCCCAGTTTTTAATCCAATTTTTTATGCTTTTTTTTTTTCTTGCTATTGAGATGTATGAGTTCTTTACATATTTTGGATATTAGCCCCTTATCAGATCCATGATTTGCAAATATTTTCTTCCATGCAGTAGGTTGCCTTTTCATTTTGTTGATGGTTTCTTTTGCTGTGCAGAAGCTTTTTAGTTTGATGTGGTCCTACTTATATATTTTTCCTTTTGTTGCCTTTGCTTTTAGCGTCAAATCCAAAAAATCATCACCAAGACCAACGTCAAGGAGCTTACATGTTTTCTTCTAAGAGTTTTATGGTTTCAGGTCTTATGTTTAAGTCCTTAAACCATTCTGAGCTAGTTATGTGTATGGTTTAAGCTAGTGGTCCAGTTTCATTCTTTTGCATTTGGCTGTCCAGATTTCCCAACACCACTTATTGAAAAGACTGTCCTTCACCCATTATGTATTCCTGGCTCCTTTGTCATAAATTAATTAACCAAATATGCATGGGTTTATTTCTGGGGCCTTGATTCTGTTCCATTGAATGATGTCTCTGTTTTTATGCTGATACTATACTGTTTTGATGATCTCAGTGCTCGCTTCGGCAGCACATATACTAAAACTGTTTTGATTATCTCAGCTTTGAAATATAGTTTGAAATCAGGGAACATGATGCTTCCAAATTTCTTCCTTTTCCTCAAGATTACTTCGGCTGTTTAAGTCTTCCATGATTCCATAAAAATTTTAGAATTGTTTGTCTTATTTCTGTGAAAATGCCATTGGAATTTTAATATGGATTGCAGTGAATTTGTAGATTGCTTTGGGCAGTGTGGACTTTTTAACAGTATTAATTCCTGCAATCTGTGAGCATGGAGTATCTTTCCATTTATTTGTTTCTTCCTCAATTTCTTTCATCAGTGTCATAGTTTTCAGGATACAGGTCTTGGTTTAATTTACTTGTAGGTATTTTATTCTTTCTAAAGCTATGGTAAATGGGACTTTTTTTTTTT
>NW_027908435.1:0-233 GCF_054177405.1 Leptonychotes weddellii
TGAGAATCTATAGAATTTTAATGTTATGGGTTTCGGAATTTTCAAGTGCCTTATGTTATCTGTAATATGTTGGGGTGTGTGTGACTCTCATTTTAATTAGTTTAACATATTATGCACCCTAATTGTCAATACAAACTCTAAATTAGTTAGCCTTTGAAAGACTAATCAGAAGCCCACAGATTAGCAGTGTTGTTAGAAGAATTCAACTTTTTCAGTGATTAACACCAGAGAGT
>NW_027908436.1:0-233 GCF_054177405.1 Leptonychotes weddellii
GGGACAAGGACGACAGTGACGGCCAGGGCCTCACACCCCATGCCCACCTGTGCCCCTTCTGGGCTCCAGTTCTTCCTGATCCTTGGTTCTGGCCCAGCAGACGCCACACGTCTGGTCTGTCCTGGGAGGGCCCGACCATGGCCTCTGGGTCCAGGGCCTGGATGGGGCCTGCTCACCAGTGTGCCCTGTGAACAGGTGCAGAAGGTGTGCTGCTGGGCCTTCCCTTAGGACCC
>NW_027908437.1:0-233 GCF_054177405.1 Leptonychotes weddellii
ACTCATGTGTGTACAGTTTCTGTATTTATACTGATTGGCCCTGGTCAATCAAAGAAGAAATTCAGAGTCATGCATTATAGTTATCTGATTATCCAAACTTTCCTAAAATAGTGTAAAGGCAATTTAGAAAATAATGGAATATACATTGTTTACTCTGGGTAGAGTGCTAGAAATAATGAGTCTCAGAAAATAATATCAACACATTAGGTATTCAAGAGACTGGAGATGCAATA
>NW_027908438.1:0-233 GCF_054177405.1 Leptonychotes weddellii
CCCGGCCCGCAGGCAGCTGTGGCAGGACCCGGAGTCTGGTGGGAGGGGGAGGGGTGGCATGCACCTGACTCGGACACAGGAGGGAGCCGTGTCTCTGCAGAGGGGCTCGGGCACACAGCGCAGGCGCAGCATAGGAGGGAGCGATTACCCACATCCTGTGCCTGTCAGGTGTCCCTGCGGGCGGGCTTTCCCTTGGCTCGTCCGGATCACTGGGCCGGCAGAGCCTTGTGAGG
>NW_027908439.1:0-233 GCF_054177405.1 Leptonychotes weddellii
TAGGTTACAGTCACGTGGCATTGCCATTACTCCCGAATTTCCCGTTTGGGGTTTTATTAGCTTGTAGTCAAAGGCGACATTGTGAAGACCGCTTATAAAACCGCTGAGAGAGGGAGAGTGGGATGGAGAAGCCAGGGAACTGCACAGAAAGTCGTTGAGAGGTTCCTGCGCAGAGTCAGAACCCAGACAAGCACTGGCCGTGTGTGTTCCCCGCTAGAAGGGCAGGAGCCGCG
>NW_027908440.1:0-233 GCF_054177405.1 Leptonychotes weddellii
TTATCTAAATAAAATGCTTTCTACAGCAGAATACTTTTATATCCCTTTCACTAAAATCTCAGGGCCATTAGAGCAATGTGGTTACTTAGCAACTACTGTGTTGATGCTCTAAAACCAGGTATTACGTAAAATCAATAAAATCAGGAAATCTTTATATGTCAGAAATCTGTATACAT
Organism: Leptonychotes weddellii; assembly: GCF_054177405.1. Taxonomy (NCBI): domain Eukaryota; kingdom Metazoa; phylum Chordata; class Mammalia; order Carnivora; family Phocidae; genus Leptonychotes; species Leptonychotes weddellii. The sequence continues at coordinate 177 of NW_027908440.1, forward strand.
CAGTACCACATTCCACCAGCATCCTAAGCTAGAGCAAATAAACCACACCACCTTCTC
>NW_027908441.1:0-233 GCF_054177405.1 Leptonychotes weddellii
CCAGGAAATGACATGTGGGTGGCAAGGCCAACACGGAGCTTCACCAGCCAGGGAAGGAGGCAGGGCAGGTGGGCACACTGTGCTGGGGGGCCAGGGCTGAGGCCCCAAAGGCAAGGCAGCAGCGTGGCCAGGATCCCGGGTAGGACCAGGGAGCTTCTGGCCCCTGAGCTAGCCATTAAACCAGCTGTGCCTAATAACCGTCATTCCCTCTAATGAGGCTGGGACAACCACAG
>NW_027908442.1:0-233 GCF_054177405.1 Leptonychotes weddellii
CATGCAAGTTATTTTATTAGTAAGAGAACAAAGTCACGATAATCAGAAACACATAACATTTTACCATTAAAATGGGAAAGTACCTCTAAAAGGATAAAAATAACCTCAAAAGAATGCCAAGGAAAGTATTAAAATCTGTGGTTCCAATCATCTAGGAGAATTCTCTTTTACTGGCTTTAGTGGATCTGTCTGCTTCATGCAATTACATGCTTATTTCTAGGATCTTCCATATG
>NW_027908443.1:0-233 GCF_054177405.1 Leptonychotes weddellii
TGGCACTGCAGACGCCCTGGGGAGCCCGGGTCATGGCCCCCCTTCAGGGATGAGTCAACTGAGGACCCCCGGGGGCATTCACATGCCCCGGGATCGCAGCTGGGGAGCTCCAGGACAAGCCCCCAGAGTCCCTGGAGGATGTGGTCTCAGTCCGTCAGCAACCCGGCCTCTCTCCTGCCAGGACACTCCAGAGGCTGACACCCCCTTGGTGTCCTGGGGTTTGCTCCCTGGAC
>NW_027908444.1:0-233 GCF_054177405.1 Leptonychotes weddellii
GTGTCTGCTTCCCGGACACATTTTCCCAGCTCCACTGCATATCCGTGCACAATTCTTCCATGCTAGGATCTGAGGACCATGTGTTTGCCCCTCTACCCTCCTACTAGTGGGTCTCCACATACTTGGGAGATAGTCTGTATATGGACAAGTGGTCAGGTCACAGTGTAAGTGGCCCGTGTGTCTGGGAGGCAGTGGGATGGTCCTGTTTGATCCCTACTGTGGGGCCAGGCTCC
>NW_027908445.1:0-1458 GCF_054177405.1 Leptonychotes weddellii
GGGCCCTCAGAGGGAGGAGAAACAGCTGGTCAGATTTTTCTCTGATGAGACTTGCTAAAGCTACGGAGAGTCTGGCTGACTTTGGGGACAGAATGGGCAAGTGATAGAGGGGGGACTTGACCTCCAGCTTAGAGGATTTTGCTAAATGGGGACAGTATATCTGAGTCAGAGCATTTAGAGGAAATGAGAGCTGTGTGTGGGATCGGAGGGTTGAGCTACAATGGTGGCAGCCTCTTTATTTCAAGCCCTTTTTTGGAAGCAGGTAAAAAAGTGCATTGCACCTTTATGTACACTGTCCGTGAGTGTGAGGTGCTAACAAGCATTTATTGAGTTTGAGCAGGCTTAGAAGGGTGAAAAATGGTTGGGGTTTCGTGTCAAGATGAGCCCTTTGTTAGATTGGATGAGCGATGTTTGAATGAATGTCGAAGGGTGTAGCTGTGGCAGATTTAGCTTCAGTGTCTGGTTTTGTTTTGTTTTGTTTTTTTAAAGATTTTATTTATTTATTTGAGAGAGAATGAGAGACAGCGCGAGAGGGAAGAGGGTCAGAGGGAGAAGCAGACCCCCTGCTGAGCAGGGAGCCTGATGCGGGACTCGATCTCTCGGGACTCCAGGATCATGACCTGAGCCGAAGGCAGTCGCTTAACCAACTGAGCCACCCAGGCGCCCCAGTGTCTGGTTTTTTTCAAACGACTTAATTGATATCATTCACGAACCGTCCGGTTCATCCATTTGAAGTGTACAACTCAGTGACTTAGTATATTCAGAGTTGAGTCCATCCATCACCACAGGGAATTGTAGAATATCTCCGTCACTTCTGAAAGAAACCCCGCATTCTCCTTCGCTGTCACCCTAGCCCCCTCCCCTCTCGCTCTGACAGCCTTAGGCAATTCACAAATCTGCTTTCTCTACAGGTTTTGCCTATTCTGGGTGTTTCATAGAAATGGAATCCTATATTATGTGGTCTTTTGTGACTGGCTTCCGTCACTGACCATAAGTGTTCAAGGTTCATCCTTGTTGTAGTGTGTGTCAGTGTTTCATGCCTTCTATGGCTGAGTAATATTCCACTGTGTGAATATACCTCATTAATTCATTCATCCGTCACAGACATTTCCGCTCCCGCCATTTTTTGGCTATTATGAATAATACTGCTATAAATATTCACGTGCAAGTTTTTTTTGTGTGGCTGTTTTTCATTTCTCTTGGATATCTATATAGGATGGAATTGCTGATCAATAATAACTCTGTGTTTAACAGTTAGAGGAACTGGGGTGCCTGGGTGACTCAGTCGGGTAAGTGTCCGACTCTTGATTTCAGTTTTGGTCTTGATCTCAGGGTTGTGAGTTCAAGCCCCATGTTGGGCTCCATGGTGGGTGTGGAGCTTACCTATAAAACAGTTGGAGGGGGGTGCCTGGGTGGCTCAGTCGGTTAAGTGTCTGCCTTTGGCTCAGGTCAAGATCC
>NW_027908446.1:0-233 GCF_054177405.1 Leptonychotes weddellii
TGCAGATCGGTCCCACCTTGCAGCTGAGAGGGTGCCCCTGAGGCCCAGAGACAGAGATAAGGGGCTGGACCTAAGAAGAGAAACACATAATTGGGCCTAGGTTTCCCAGCCTTGTCCAAACAGAAGCATCACTGGGGGCACTTTGTCCAAGACAGATTCCCAGGCAACTTTCCCAGAGTTGGGTGTGGGGTAAGATTTTTTTTATTTATTTATTTATTTATTTATTTATTGAG
>NW_027908447.1:0-233 GCF_054177405.1 Leptonychotes weddellii
GGATGGATTTCATGAAGAAGATGGGTTCTAGGGTTTTCTCCTTTATTCCTAGTGAAAACCATTCACATTTTCTGTGTCCTATGTCCTAGGCGTGTGCAGCGCTGTGACCCAGAGTTCTGGAGCCCATGCTTCTGGAGTTGAGGATTCTGGAATCCCTGTTTCTCTGAAGGGGACTCAAGGAGCTTCTGTGTGGTTTCATGTGATCAGAAGTCCAGAATTACCTCCAGAGGTCG
>NW_027908448.1:0-233 GCF_054177405.1 Leptonychotes weddellii
CGCCTGGGGATGGGTATTGAGGAGGGCACATTCTGCATGGAGCACTGGGTGTTATGCACAAACAATGAATCATGGAACACTACATCTAAAACTAATGATGTAATGTATGGGGATTAACATAAGAACAAAAAAATTTTAAAAAAAAGAAAAAGAAATTATACAGATGATACAATTAGTAGATAAGGACATAAAAACAGTTATTATAACTATATCCATATATTCAAAAAAGTAGA
>NW_027908449.1:0-233 GCF_054177405.1 Leptonychotes weddellii
ATTTCATGGTGTTCTAGAGTTTTGTCTTGTGGAAGAAAACATCTCTGAGACCATACTCTTCCAACCCCCATTAGGGCCCACTGAATTACCAAATCTTAACAGAGAGAATAGTTCGTCCTCATATGCCTTTCTTATAATTATCCTACTATTCGGTAAAACATTTTGTTTCTTTGTTTTGCTTTGTCTTTGAAAGGGGTGGGTTGTTGGTAGGAGTGGAGAGGCATGTGGGAAGG
>NW_027908450.1:0-233 GCF_054177405.1 Leptonychotes weddellii
GAGAGAGAGCGCACGAGAGCGGCAAGGGTCAGAGGGAGAAGCAGACTCCCTGCTGAGTGGGGAGCCTGATGCAGGACTTGATCCTGGGACTCTGGGATCATGACCTGGGCCGAAGGCAGTCGCTTAACCAACTGAGCCACCCAGGCGCCCCTTAAACTGAGTGGACTTTTATTTATTTTTTTATTGTTATGTTAATCCCTATACATTACATCATTAGTTTTAGATGTAGTGTT
>NW_027908451.1:0-233 GCF_054177405.1 Leptonychotes weddellii
CAGTCGCTTAACCAACTGAGCCACCCAGGCGCCCAATCCTTTCTTTCTGTTTATGACTTCCTTGTCCTGCTTTTAAAAACCTTTCCCTTCCTGTGTAGCCTTTTGGAGCTGCCCTCAACTTGCTAGATGGAATGCTGATTTAAGAATTGATGAATAAAGCCAATTAGACCTTTAAAATTCACTTGGCTGAATATTTGTTGTTTAACAGGTATTATTTTGTGGAAATGAGTGTG
>NW_027908452.1:0-233 GCF_054177405.1 Leptonychotes weddellii
CTAGAACATGAGGCTCAGGTGTCAGACACTCACGCAAACATACTATAAAGCTACACAACCAAATAAGCAGCAAGAGGGCTTAATATTGGAGAATCAATATAAGTCAATGTATTTAAAAGTTTTTCCAGACTTTTGGGGAGATTTGCCAACTGGGGGATGGTGTTACATCATTTTCACAAAATAATTATATTTATTAAAAAAAATAATGGGCACCTGGGATGTAATAAAGCAGC
>NW_027908453.1:0-233 GCF_054177405.1 Leptonychotes weddellii
AATAATGCATACCTGGCCCAGTCCCCACAGCTGTACAAGCAAATGTGTATTTGTGCTGATTTTGAGAAGGTTTTCTGTACTGGACCAGTATTCAGAGCTGAAGACTCAGATACCCACAAACATCTAACTGAATTTGTTGGTTTGGACATTGAAATGGCTTTTAATTACCATTACCATGAAGTTGTGGAAGAAATTGCTGACACCTTAGTACAAATATTCAAAGGACTCCAAAA
>NW_027908454.1:0-233 GCF_054177405.1 Leptonychotes weddellii
TATAAATGTGGAATTATGTATGCACATACGTTCATTCATAAAGAAAATTACAAAATAAGTACTAAAACCACAAAAACAAAAATTGAAATCAACATTAATTTGATGGATGATGTTACATCATTGCATATGATGTAAATGATTATGTGACTGCTCTAGCTCTGGGTTTTTTGTGTTTAGCAAACACTCAGTACCATGTACCGTGTGATGTGTCAATTCTCCCCTACCTTTAGAAT
>NW_027908455.1:0-1457 GCF_054177405.1 Leptonychotes weddellii
GAAGAGCGCCAAGAAGACCCCCAAGAAGGCCAAGAAGCCCGCGGCGGCGGCTGTCGCCAAGAAAGTGGCCAAGAGTCCGAAGAAGGCGAAGGCTGCCAAGCCCAAGAAGGCCGCCAGGAGTCCAGCCAAGGCCAAAGCCCCGAAGCCCAAGGCAGCCAAGCCTAAAGTGGCCAAGCCCAAGAAGGTGGCCGCCAAGAAGAAGTAAGCGAATATGGAATAGTTTAGAATCTTTAAAGGCTCTTTTCAGAGCCACCCCCAGACCTCAGGAAAAGAGCTGTCGCACTCTGCAGTGTAAGGGGGCGTGGCGGGAGAACCAGTCCACGGACCACGGGCGGCACCTACCGGGACTCTAGTTAAGTGCACTCGAGCCTTTGAAAACTTCTCAGTGCGGTTAGAAACTCTGGGATACTATTTTGAGCACTATTTCCTCCTCTACTCTCTTAATTGCGCTGTTTCCACATTAGTTGGCCCACACTCCACACGGTGCAATAAGGGGGAGCATAAGTTGGGGGGCCATAGCTTATTTACAAATGTTACCCAGGCACCATGTGCTTGGGGGACGCTAGTGTGTTATGTCCTATATACCCACCTTAAAGATTTGACACTGAATGGACCACTGGCATTCCTCTTAGATTGTTACAAAAGTACTTTAGCCACCAAGTCTATTGATAGAAAACCAAGAGACTAGGGAATAAAGAAGGCATTTCAAAGGTCACTGTAGTCCACCATATTTCAGAAATCCTGGTTCTTTCCACTAGGTTGGTTAGCTGTAGCAGGAATAATGTGCATCTCATCAAGAACCACTTGCCTACCAGCTGCAGCATCTAGGAAGTCAAAACGAGATGAGAGACCCCTCCCAATGTAGGAAGTTTCACTAGCCAGCAAGAAGCTGTCCACACACAAACCGAAAGTTAGTCTCTCCACGAAAGTTTCACTTACTCAAGGTTAAAAAAAGATACTCTTGCTTGAAGAGGATTATTTATAACTAGCTTCTGGTAGCCTAGTCTAGACGTTCTGATTGGGTCGAAACAAAGCATCGAAGCAGCCAATGAAAAGCCAGGCCTTCAAGTATCTCACATTCGTATTTGTGACGACACACTAAAATTAATCCAATCGTGAATGATTTTACTAACCTCATTGGAATACCGCATCTATAAATAAACGGGGCCTTGCCAAGGCAGATTATTTCCCCAAGTCTTAGCGTTAGTGTAGTTTTTAATATCGGGATGCCCGAACCCACCAAGTCGGCTCCGGCCCTGAAGAAGGGCTCCAAGAAGGCGGTGACCAAGGCGCAGAAGAAGGACGGCAAGAAGCGCAAGCGCAGCCGCAAGGAGAGCTACTCGGTGTACGTGTACAAGGTGCTGAAGCAGGTGCACCCCGACACGGGCATCTCGTCCAAGGCCATGGGCATCATGAACTCGTTCGTCAACGACATCTTCGAGCGCATCGCGGGCGAG
>NW_027908456.1:0-233 GCF_054177405.1 Leptonychotes weddellii
GAGAGAGAGAGAGCTTGAGGAGGGGGAGGGGCAGGGGGAGAAGGAGATGCAGAAGCAGACTCCCCACTGAGCAGGAAACCTGATGTGGGGCTTGATCCCAGGACTCTGGGATCACGACCTGAGCTGAGGGCAGACGCTTAATGGACTGAGCCACCCAGGCGCCCCATACAACAATTTGTTTATCCATTCCTCTGTGATGGAGATTTAGGGTGTTTCCAGTTTGGGCCTATTCT
>NW_027908457.1:0-233 GCF_054177405.1 Leptonychotes weddellii
GGATGGAGCTCCCACCTTGTTGCACCACACTGTTGGGGTTTCCAGGAGCTTCGAGTCTGGGTGCTGCCCCCTCCTCCAGCTTAGTTCTGGCTGGTAAGTCCCTTCCTACTACACCCCTCCACACCTCCTTCCCACAGACTCTCCCCTGTTCTCCTTTCCAATATCCACTTATAGCCACTGAGAGGTGGGGACCTTCCCAACTTCCTCCTTCCCTGCACAATGACCCCTCCCTT
>NW_027908458.1:0-233 GCF_054177405.1 Leptonychotes weddellii
TGGGGTATTTCCTGCTGAGCCTAAATGGGGTTCCAGTATTCCCCACCCAGCCCTCCAGGCAAGTGTCTGGACTTGGCTGCTGCAATAAAAACTGTATTTGCCTTATCCATGCGAGGCTCTTTACATGTTTTATTTTATTCAATCATAAGACAATCCTGTAAACACTTTCAATCCCCATCTGGTAAACAAGGGTGGAACAGGCTTTCTGAGATCAAGGAGCTTGTCCAAGTTCA
>NW_027908459.1:0-233 GCF_054177405.1 Leptonychotes weddellii
TAAACAGAATTCACAATTTTTCAAAAGGTTTGTATTGTGTAGTGGTTGGGAGCGTTGACTTCAGAGGCAGGTTATCTGTGGTTCATATTCCAGCTTCTGCACTAACTGGTTGTATAACCTTAAGCACTTTTTTTTTTTATTCTTATGTTAATCCCCATACATTACATCATTAGTTCTAGATGAAGTGTTCCATGATTCAGTGTTTGTGCATAACACCCAGTGCTCCATGCAGA
>NW_027908460.1:0-233 GCF_054177405.1 Leptonychotes weddellii
CTTTTCTTTCTAAATATGACATCTGGCCTTAGGAAGACAAAGTGAATTCACCATCTTGAACATTCTGTTGGAGTCAGAATTTGAGGAGGGAGACCTCTGATAAGGAACATGGTTGCCATTTAAGGAGGAGCAGTTTATTTTAGAGATTTTATGGACTGTGTTCCCATCACCTGTGTTAACAGAGTATTGGTCTCCTCCCATAATGTGATTCTTACTCCTTCCCAGAATGTAGA
>NW_027908461.1:0-233 GCF_054177405.1 Leptonychotes weddellii
CATTTACAGTAATTCAGAATTAGTAGGAAAACACTTCACCAGTGTTTAGTTTTATATTGAGGTGTCCAGGTTGGAATAAAATAGTATAGGGGCACCTGGGTGGCTCAGTTGTGAAGCGTCTGCCTTCGGCTCAGGTCATGATCCCAGGGTCCTGGGATCGAGCCCCATGTCGGGTTCCCTGCTCAGCGGGAAGCCTGCTCCTCCCTCTCCCGCTCCCCCTGCTTGTGTTCCTG
>NW_027908462.1:0-233 GCF_054177405.1 Leptonychotes weddellii
TTGCCTATAGATCATTTAACATCATATACCCGCGATAAATTTCCTGACAGTTTTGTAAGAAAACCTCCTTGTTTTAGGAGATGCACAATGGAGTATTAATGAGTTAAAGGGGGATAATAAACACAAATACTCTTACATGTTTCAAGCAATATGCATCTACAAAGGCAGAAAGAATAATAAAGCTAACGTGGCAAAAATGCTAGCACATGGTGAGCCTGCATGGAGGGACTAGA
>NW_027908463.1:0-233 GCF_054177405.1 Leptonychotes weddellii
AAGAACCAGCCTTTGCAGGAGACAGACAGTGATTGTACAAACCAACTGCTGATAAAGTAACTGCAGAGCTTGGGAAAGTCATGAAGAAACAAAGGCAGGTGACAGAATGGGCCTGGATGGGGCCACGCAGAGGTGGTCAGGGACGTCAGGGATGGTGAGTCCAAGGGGGCGACACTGTGATGCCCCGAAGCCAGCTCAGGTGCCACCACACACACAGAAGTCTGGGATAGTGA
>NW_027908464.1:0-233 GCF_054177405.1 Leptonychotes weddellii
ACAAATAGACCTAACAAACGTACACAGAAACCTTTTTTTTTTTTTTTTTACTGTATGGTGACTAACATAACAGGACCTTTTTTTTTTTTTTTTAAAGATTTTATTTATTTATTTGACAGAGAAAGACACAGCGAGAGAGGGAACATAAGCAAGGGGAGTGGGAGAGGGAGAAGCAGGCTCCCCGCAGAGCAGGGAGCCCGATGCGGGACTCGATCCCAAGACGCTGGGATCAT
>NW_027908465.1:0-233 GCF_054177405.1 Leptonychotes weddellii
CTTTATGAGTTTATAAGAAATACAGGACAGGGAGGAACATAAAAGCTATACTATGTGGAAAATTCTAAGGGTCAAACCACCTATTTTCTTTATCAAATAAATGGCAAGGTTTAAACAAAAAAGAAAGAGATGAATATGAGCTTGTAAATTAAGATATATCAACCAATTGTGATCTACAGATGTCATGTAGATCCTAATTTCAAACTATAAAAAGAAATTATGAGAAAATCAAT
>NW_027908466.1:0-1457 GCF_054177405.1 Leptonychotes weddellii
GTGAGCATCTGAGGAGGGGCTCAAACCCCGGTCTTCTCACTCCAGGTGCAGAAAGACTTGCTCCCCCTGCAAGCCTGCCACTGCATCCACCTGAAGCCTGCCTTCCCCTGTTAGCCATGGACAGAAGGAGGTCCCTGAGGTGGGCAGCAGTCGTTCAGACACAGCAACGGAGACATCACTCCCCATTCTCCTCATCTCCCCAACTATGGGCCACCGCTATTTCTGTTTTATGTCTCTGTGGATTTGCCTGTTCCGGACATTTCATTAAGAATGGAATCATACAATATGTAGTGTTTTCTGACTGGCTCCTTTCACTTGCAAAAGGTCTTCAGTTTCGTCCATGTTGCAGCATGTATCAGTACTCCATTTCTATGGCTGAATAATATTCCATTCATACCACACCTGTTTATCCATTCATCAGTTGCTGGACATTTGGGTTTCCCCCACTTTTTGGATGTTATAAAAAAATGCTGCTATAACTATTCTTTTTTTTTTTTTAAAGATTTTATTTATTTATTTGAGAGAGAGGGAATGAGAGAGAGCAAGTACATGAGAGGGGGGAGGGTCAGAGGGAGAAGCAGACTCCCCGCCGAGCAGGGAGCCCGATGCGGGACTCGATCCCGGGACTCCAGGATCATGACCTGAGCCGAAGGCAGTCGCTTAACCAACTGAGCCACCCAGGCGCCCTCTGCTATAACTATTCTTTTATGAGATTTTATGTGGACATAGATTTTCATTTCTCTTAGGTATATATTTTGGGATGAAATTGCTGGGTTATATGTTATCTCTATGTTTAACGTTTTGAGGAACTGCCAGACTGGTTCACAAAGTGGCTGCATGATTTTACTTTCCCACCAGCAACAAATGACAGTCCCACTTTCTCCTCATCCTCGATAACACTTTGTTATTTTTATCTGTGTTTTTGATTGTAGCCATCCTTGTAGGTGTGAAATGGTATCTCATTGTGGTTTTGATTTGTCTTTCCCCAGTGACTAATGATGTTGAACATCTTTTCATTTGCTTAGTGGACATTAGTGTATCTTCTTTAAAGAGATGTGCATTCAGATCCTTTGCCCTTTTGTTAATTTGGTTGTCACTTTATTACAGAGCTGTAAATGTTCTTCTTATATTGTAGAGACAAGGTCCTTTGTCAGATATATGCACATGTATTTGTAAATATTTTCTCCCATTCTGTGGGTTTTCACTTTCTTGGTGATTTTTTTTTTTAATTTTATTATGTTATATTAGTCACCATACAATACATCATTGGTTTTTGATGTGGTGATCCACGATCCCTTGTTTTCATATAACACCCAGTGCTCCATGCAGTACGTGCCCTCCTTAATACCCATCACCGGGCTAACCAATCCTCCCTCCCCCCTCCCCTCTAAAACCCTGTTTGTCTCTCAGAGTCCAGAGTCTCTCATGGTTCATCTCTCCCTCCAATTCCCGCCCCC
>NW_027908467.1:0-233 GCF_054177405.1 Leptonychotes weddellii
CATCTGTGTCTTTGGGGTAAATACTGAGTAGTGTAATTGCTGGGTCATAGGGTAGCTCTTAAGCTCAAGATGCTCTCTCATTTACTGGAGAAGAAAAAAAAAAGCCACCAGCCAGAAACTGAGAATCATATAAACAATAAATGATTAAAAGCCACTCAGAGTGCATGCAGATAAGCATTCGGAGGGAAAAGAGATCAAGCTGGATTCAATGAGCAGCTGTATTTTCCAGTCAC
>NW_027908468.1:0-233 GCF_054177405.1 Leptonychotes weddellii
CTAGCAGGCTCCTGGCACATGGGAGGTGGGCAACAAAAACTCGAATGTCTGAGGAAAACTTCTGAATGTGGGCGCCTTAGTTGTCGATGCTATGGAGCAATAATGATGAATTGACACCAAAGTGCTCATTTATCAGCTCGCCTTTACTGAGACTCAATGATGCACCTGGAATAGGGAGAAAAAGATGAATAAGACGTGACACCAGTCGGTTAAGCGTCTGCCTTCGGCTCAGG
>NW_027908469.1:0-233 GCF_054177405.1 Leptonychotes weddellii
GGAAAAAAAGGAACTCTCATGCACTGCTGGTGAAAATGTAAACTAGTGCAGCCATTGTGAAAACAGCATGGAGGTTCCTCAAAAAAAAAAAACCCCACAGAAATACTATATATTCCAATTAATTCCACTATTGGGTATTTACCCAAAGAAAACAAAAACACTAATTTATTTATTTATTTTTTTATTTTTTTTAAAGATTTTTTATTTATTTATTTGAGACAGAGAGAATGAGA
>NW_027908470.1:0-233 GCF_054177405.1 Leptonychotes weddellii
GAAGTTCAGGAACACTTCTTTTTAAAATTTTTTTATTTAATTTTTGGGTAGTTAGCATATATTGGTTTCCGGAGTAGAATTCAGTGGTTCATCACTTATATACAACACCCAGTGCTCATCATAAGCATCCTCCTTAATATCCATCACCCATCTAGCCCATTCCCCACCCACCTTCCTCCATCAACTCTGTTTGTTCTCTATCAAGAGTCTCCTACAGCTTTTTCCCTTCTCTC
>NW_027908471.1:0-233 GCF_054177405.1 Leptonychotes weddellii
AAGCTTATAAAAGCTTTTCAATCGCTGATCTTTCAATCCTGTTTTGTTGTGAGGTTTTGAGCTTAGGTGTTTTAGCCTCACCTTCAGTCATGTCTGGTCGCGGGAAGCAGGGAGGCAAGGCCCGCGCCAAGGCCAAGTCGCGCTCGTCCCGCGCCGGCCTGCAGTTCCCGGTGGGCCGAGTGCACCGCCTGCTGCGCAAGGGCAACTACGCCGAGCGGGTGGGGGCCGGCGCG
>NW_027908472.1:0-233 GCF_054177405.1 Leptonychotes weddellii
TGCACCAGCTTGCATTCCCACCAACACTGTAGGAGGGTTCCCCTTTCTCTGCATCCCCGCCAACATCTGTCATTTCCTGACTTGTTAATTTTAGCCATTCTGACAGGTGTGAGGTGATATCTCATTAAGATTTTGATTTGGATTTCCCTGATGCTGAGCGATGTTGAGGACTTTTTCATGTGTCTGTTGTGGTGCATTTATTATAAAGAATAAACCAACACCGATGCATTATT
>NW_027908473.1:0-233 GCF_054177405.1 Leptonychotes weddellii
TTGGCTGTGGAGTAGTTTAATTTGAATTAATCATTAGACTCTCTTCAGAGTTAGAAATGAGGTGGTATTTAAAGCAAGTTACATTGTTAGTATAATCTGACACCTTAAAGTTTAGCCTGAGGTGCAGTCAGTTGTATGTATACTTGATAATCTGTACTTTTTTTTGCCCCCAAATCTTTAATGACTAGGATGATTTCCAGTATCAATGTTCAGTAATTTGAGGGTGGGAGAAG
>NW_027908474.1:0-233 GCF_054177405.1 Leptonychotes weddellii
TGATCAAGCACTATATGTATCAGACATGATACCAAAGATGAAAAAAAAACAAACCAAAACCTGAATAAAGCATTGTGCCTGCCTTCAGAGAGCTTCCCCCTAAGGAAAAGACAAGCAAAATGCTGCTTTTCATGATGGTTGCAGTGATCTGTGACAGGGCCAAGGGCTCCTAGCAGCAAGGATCTTTGACCCCGGGGGTAGGGAGAGTCAGGGAAGCTCGTTGGAGGACATGA
>NW_027908475.1:0-233 GCF_054177405.1 Leptonychotes weddellii
CCGTGGACCTCTCTGCTCCGCACTCTCCTCCCTCCTGTTCATCACAAACAGGCAGGAGCCAGCCTGGGTCCATCCAGCCAACTCCTAGTGGGCCTACAATCCTAGCGCTGACCCAGAAAACCTTCCTCCAGCCCCTCAAATGGCACGGAGCGACTTCCCCTCTCTGTTCTGCTCACCATGTACTTGTTGACACCCACACACCTTGATGGGAACCTGGGTCCCTGGACACCGGG
>NW_027908476.1:0-233 GCF_054177405.1 Leptonychotes weddellii
ACTTTGTCCATACCAATTCAGGGAATGTGGCTCCGCCTATAAACTAACAGGGTCTACTTCATCTGCACAGAATCTAACTCATCAAACGGAGCCTGGCCTGAATTCTAGGACGAGGGAAAGGAAACACTGAAGAAAATAATGTGACTATCAAAAATTTACATGATGTACCAATGGGCAGTCTCGATGACAGCTTCGTGGCATTTAAAAGAACTGCAGAGGCGCCTGGGCGGCTC
>NW_027908477.1:0-1457 GCF_054177405.1 Leptonychotes weddellii
CAGAGCAGGGTTTCCAGGCTGAGGAAAGAGAGGACACCAGGGTGTAGAGGGTCCCCACAAGGTCAGGGAGGGAGGGCTTATCTGGAGGTCACCAGCCATGGCCTCTCCAACCAGAGAGATAGCAGGGAATGGGCATGGTTCTGTGCTGGAGGAGAAATGGTGGAAGGACAGGACAGAGGGACTGAGGTTCTAGTGACCATACTCCTCATGTCCCGGCCAATTTTCTGGGAGATGCCCCAGGGAGACTGTGAGCCTCTCCTCTTGGGCTACTTTCCTATTGGGTGCCTAGGATCCCATGCAACTCACCCTGAGAATCCTGGAGAGGCGGCAAATTAAATATGAGACCAAAAAAAAATTAGCAGAGAGCATGATTTCTGATTGACAAAAGGACATTTTATTGAGAGCTGATTGGGTGCTGGGAGCAGGGCTGGGGATGACAGGTGTGAGCCCTGGAAAGAGCCCCCCAGGTCTGTTGGGAGCATCCTAATGCCCAAATCAGGGGAGCCCTGGCACCCTCTTTGGCCTCAGTCCCTCTGCAGTTTCACCTGTCCTCAAACTCGCCATCCCACCCCTGAGCTGCCCTGTTCCTGGCTGGCATCAGCCTTGAGACCTTAGAGCTTCTTGAGAAATCCATCTGTCCTCCAGCATCGGTCTGTCTGAGTTCCCCCCCAGGTAACTCTCCTTAGTATCTTCTGTCTGGCTGGCTTGGTCTGTTTGTTTTTAACATGGTATCTATATTTCAGGCTCTCCTCCCTTCCAAGGAGAAGCTTCTTGCCTCACAGTCCCAGCCAGTGAGACCCCAGGATTCCAGGGAGGAGCTTAGCCATTAACCTGGAGGCCATGGGGAACCATAGACAATGGGCCCCAAGACTGCTCGGGGTGGACATGGCCCACACAAGAAGGATAAATATAGGGAGGGAGCAGAGGATGGGCTGTCCTGTCCTGCTGGCCTACCTTCTATTCTAGAATATTCTCTGGGCTATTCTGGGTAAGAATGAAACTACCTCATAAGGAAAACTGAAGATTCCTACTATCCCAGAGGCCAGAGGAGATGTCAACTGGAGAAGCAGCTCTGAGTCACAGTGGGAAGGGGTGTGGGGGGGGCGGTCACTGGAACTGGCGCATTCTGTCCCCACCAGGTGCTTCAGAGCAGGAATAGGCTACAGGGGGTGAGATGGCCAGACAAGAAGGTGAAGTTTCCAGAATGCCAGAGCGATTCAGACCCCAGGAGCAGTCAGGACAGTAAGGAGAGAAAAGTGCCCCCAAATATCACTCTGGTCCCCAAAGAGAGAGAAAGGGAGAGACTCACCTAGGACGGTCACTTGGGTCCCTGCACCGAACACATAACACAGTGATACAGCCTCGAACACAAACCCTCGGTCACCCCCAGCAGCACACCCCCTCCCCGCCAAACCCAGGCCCACCTGCAGCTGCTTGGGAGGCTCAAAGTCCAGCCT
>NW_027908478.1:0-233 GCF_054177405.1 Leptonychotes weddellii
CTGCTCTAACAATCGCCGTGGTCAGAGACGGTGTGGAATCCTGATGATGCGTAAATTCAGCGCTACCAGCGGTGCAGGTGAGACCCTGACACAGGTGTGAACTCCCCATGGTGGGAAGACTTGTGCCCGAGGGCTGGTGCCTCCCACCCCAGGAGCACACCTCTGGAGCCCAGTCCATCTCAGACGCGGCTGTCATTCATGGAGGTGGTGTCATGGAGGAAACTCTGCTCAAT
>NW_027908479.1:0-233 GCF_054177405.1 Leptonychotes weddellii
AGTAATCAAGTATGGACAAGGAAAAATTAGAAAATAATTAAAATTTAACTGTTAAATTTCTTAATCTATGTTAAGCTGCTCCCAAGTCACTATATTGTAACAAAGAAGTGAAAAATAACTCGCCCTAGCTTAAGACAGAAGAAAAACATAAATCCATAAACTTAACTTTGTCAGTTTTTTTGAAATAAACAATTCATTATGTTACATCTACGACAAAATGAATTAGATTATTT
>NW_027908480.1:0-233 GCF_054177405.1 Leptonychotes weddellii
GGGAATATCTTAGACATGGCGGTTCTAAAGAGCGTGACAGCTCATCACCCTCAGCCCCCCGTCAGGGCACCCACTCTCTTCTTGGGGTGCCCAGAGTACCTGCTGAATGGGGAAGGATGTGGAGAAGGCTCCAGTTGGTCAGCTCAGGAAAACTGCTCATTCCGCCCTCACGTTATTGCTGGTCTGAACTTCCAGGAGGCGGCTCTGTCGTCCTGGACTGGCATGGGGATCAA
>NW_027908481.1:0-233 GCF_054177405.1 Leptonychotes weddellii
AATGAACATTAGAATTTGAAATCGAAACCTTAATACCATTCATATTAGCACCCAGAGAAATGCTTAGGTATAAACCTAACAAAATATTTATAAGATCTATATGAGGAAAACTACAAATTTCTGATGAACAAAATCAAAGAACTAAGTATAGAGAGAGATTTTCTATGTTCATGGATAGAAAAGCTCAACATCATCAAGATATCAGTTTTTCCTGTATTGCTCTGTAAGATTCA
>NW_027908482.1:0-233 GCF_054177405.1 Leptonychotes weddellii
TTGGAAGCTGATCCTCTTGTCTTCAGATAATTGCAGGTATGGTGGATATCTCACTGCAATTTCATGAATGACCCTTCCAAGTCAAACTGCCCAGCTAAGTTGCTCCCAAATTCCTGACCCAGCAAGCTACCAAACACAGCACGTGCTTGTTTTTTTTTTTTATATATATATATTTTTTTTATTCTTATGTTAATCCCCATACATTACATCATTAGTTCTAGATGAAGTGTTCC
>NW_027908484.1:0-233 GCF_054177405.1 Leptonychotes weddellii
TTTTTTTTTTTTAAGATTTTATTTATTTATTTGACAGAGAGAGAATGAGAGAGAGAGCACATGAGAGTGGGGAGGGTCAGAGGGAGAAGCAGACTCCCTGCCGAGCAGGGAGCCCGATGCGGGACTCGATCCAGGGACTCCAGGATCATGACCTGAGCCGAAGGCAGTCGCTTAACCAACTGAGCCACCCAGGCGCCCCCGACGGCTATTTAAAAAAAAAAAAAAAAAAAAAA
>NW_027908485.1:0-233 GCF_054177405.1 Leptonychotes weddellii
TCCTCCAAGTGCTATCTGGTTTCCCTTGTGATTATTTTGACCCACTGGTTCCATAGGAGTGTGGTGTTTAGTTCCCATATTTGTGAATTTCCAAACTCCCTTCCAAATTAGAACGAATTTCCGATTTCATTCCATTGTGGTCGGAGAACATATTTTGTACAATTTCAATCTTTTTAAATGTACTGAGATTTGTTTTATGCGGTCTGTTAACATGCAGTCTGTCCTCGATCCCA
>NW_027908486.1:0-233 GCF_054177405.1 Leptonychotes weddellii
TGGGTGGCTCAGTCGTTAAGCGTCTGCCTTCGGTTCAGGTCATGATCCCAGGGTCCTGGGATCGAGCCCCGCATCCGGCTCCCTGCTCGGAGGGAAGCCTGCTTCTCCCTCTCCCACTCCCCCTGCTTGTGTTCCCTTTCTTGCTGTATCTCTCTCTGTCAAATAAATAAATAAAATCTTAAAAAAAAAAAAAAAAAAAAGACATGTGGCTATGACCAAAAGAGGGGCAGGAA
>NW_027908487.1:0-233 GCF_054177405.1 Leptonychotes weddellii
TTAAGTCATGTATATTCTAAGGTGCAGGTGTGTGATGCTGAGCGTTGCCCTTCCAAGTTTATGACTTTCTTTATGATCAACTTTAAGTTCTACTGAAATTTCTTCAATTAACTATAATTTTAGAGAACTCAATTAACTATAATTTTAGAGAACTACCCCTGGGCCCCCTTGGATGTCTGTTAACTCTCCAGTGACTCACTCAGCATGTAGAGGTGGCCCATTTCCCATTTGAG